>NW_019724754.1:354520-370340 GCF_002891405.2 Cryptotermes secundus
GGTGGCACGGCATGCGGAACCGCGGTTGGAGGTTCGTCGGCTGCGGGGGTGAAGGTCTTGGTGGTGGTCCCACGGCCTGTCTCGTTTAACATGTAGGCAGGTTTGACCCTATCGGTTGACACGGTGACGAGCCTGTCGCGCACGAGGATTTGCATTGTCTTGTCCTTCCGTGATAGGGCCTGGTAGGGGCCGCTGTAGGGGGGCTCCAATGCTCTGCGAGTCGTGTCCTGCCGGAAGAAGACGTGCGTGCTCTTCTTGACGTCGCTGTGCACGAATGTAGCCGGGGAGGCATGGCGTGTTGCTGGAATTGGTCTGAGGCCGGCCATATATTGGCGAAGTTGGGTGATGAGGTGCGCTGGATCCACTGGCTCGGAAGTCAGAGTTAGCAGCTCTCCTGGTATTCTTAGTGGCTCGCCGTACACGAGCTCAGCTACTGATGCCTTCAGGTCCTGTTTGAATGCCGTGCGGATTCCGAGAACTTGGAGTAGGGCTTCTGTCCAGTGTTGTTCTGCGTGGCACATGATGGCTGCCTTTAGTGTTCGGTGGAAACGTTCCACGAGTCCGTTAGCCGCTGGGTGGTGACCGGTTGTTCGCGAGAGTTGAATGCCACAGAGCTTGGCCAGGGAGTGGAAGAGTTGAGATTCAAACTGACGTCCCTGGTCGGTGGTGATGGTCTGTGGGCAACCGAAGCGGTATATTCAGCCGGTCAGTAGGGCTCGTGCCACTGTGTCGGCTGTGATATCCGGGATGGGGATGGCTTCTGGCCAGCGGGTGAAACGGTCGACTGCAGTGAGGCAGTACGTGTAGCCTCCTGACGTCGGAAGGGGTCCAACAAGGTCTATGTGGACGTGAAGAAATCTGGCTGCCGGCCGTGTAAAGTCGCACAATGGAGTCAATGGGTGGCGGGAGACTTTGGAGCGCTGGCAGGATGACAAGCACGTGCCCAGGTGCGGCAATCCTTCTGCACGCCTGGCCACACGAAACGCTGTGAGACCAGTTTTGCCGTTGCTTTGGTCCCTGGGTGCGACAAATCATGGACAGACTGGAACACTTAATCCAGGTGGTTGAATTGCCTTGGTGAGCATTTGTCCCTTTTCTGTTGGAAAGCGTAGGTGATAGGTTTGTGAAGATGCTGAAGTGGCGCGCTTCCAGCATGTGGCGAAAGTGCTTTACGGCCTTATAGATGGCCAGAAGCTCTCGGTCATACGCACTGTATTTTTGCTGGGCCGGGTTGAGTTTCCTTGAGAAGAATGCCAGGGGCTGCCAGGCGTTCTTGACGCGTTGCTGTAGCACGGCACCCATGGCGGACGTGGAGGCATCTGTGATGAGTGCAAGTGGCGCGGATGGATCGGGGTGAGCCAGTAGAGTGGCGCGTGACAAACTCGCCTTCCACTCTTCGAAGGCCCTGTGGAGCTCCGGTGTCCATGTGATGGGGTGGGAACCCTTGATCTTGGGTCCGGAGAGGACGTCGTGCAGTGGTGCCTGGTGTGCCGCCGCGTGGGGCAGAAATCGCCTATAGTAGTTCAGCATGCCCAGGAAATGGTGGAGCTGACTGGCGGTTTTGGGAGGTTGACATTCCTGGAGGTGAGTCACTCGTTCTTCCAGCGGTTGGGAGCCTTCGGCGGACACCTTATAACCGAGGAAGGTGAACTCAGGTACTCGGAAGACGCACTTCGCCGGGTTGATGAGGATCCCATACTTCTGCAGTCGGTCGAAGAGTGCGCGTACGTGCTGCTCGTGTTCCTCTAGAGACCGGGAGATGAGGATATCATCCAGGTAAGCGAAACAGAAGTAGAGTCCCCGCAGAATGTCGTCCATGAAGCGTTGCAAGGTCTGTGCGGCGTTGCGCAGGCCGAAGGACATGAAGGGGAACTCAAGTGGGCCGAATGGAGTGGTGATGGCCGTCTTCTGTATGTCTTCAGGGTGGACAGGGATTTGATTGTAGGCTCTCACAAGGTCAATTTTGGAAAAGATGGAACAGCTGAAAAGCTGCTGGGAGTAGTCGTGGATATGGCGGACAGGGTAGCAGTCAGGGATGGTTCGGGAGTTGAGCGCTCTGTAGTCGCCGCATGGACGCCATCCGTTGTCTTACTTGGGCACAATGTGTAGTGCCGAGGACCATGAACTGTCTGATCGACGAGCTAAACCATCCCCCAACATGGCGTCGAACTCGGCTTTTGCGATAGCGAGTCGGTCCGGTGCCAGTCGCCGTGGTCGGCAGATTACTGGTGGGCCAGGTACAGTCCTGAAGTTGTGGATGGTTTTGTGTCGTATCTCGCGCTGGACTCCAGCTGGGCAGGTCAGGTCCGGGAACTCTGTGAGGAGGCTGTCGATCGGTGTTTGCTGCTGATTGTCTTTACACTGGGGATCAGTGTGTTGGCCGCTGAGGCCGGGGCTGACAGCGTCGTGAACCCGTCCAGGATGCGGTTATTCCGACAGTCCACCAGGAGACCGAAATGCGACAGGAAGTCCACGCCGATGATAGGATGTGGGACGTGAATTCTCGGCGTAGGCCCAAGTTGAGGCTGAGAGGCAGCCATCCGTATGAGTGGATGGTAGTGCCATTAGCCGCGTACAGGTCATAGTTGGTACGCTCCATGCGTCGATGGACGAGCCTGCGGGGGTATACACAGAGGTCCGAACCCGTGTCGACTAGGAACTGCCGTTTGTTGACTCTGTCCGTTATGAAGAGGCGGCCTGTTGTACCGCAGACATGTGCCGCCGATGATGTCCGCTGCGTCAGTTTCCCTGCTGGCGGTAGGAGCAGGGCGGAGTACAGTTTTGTGCCCGAGCGCCGAAGCGGCGGTGTTACCAGCAGATACTGGATGTGGTGTCACCCCGGGAGGGGGATCTGCTGCCGGGCCGGGAACCCTTGGGACTGGAGCCTCTCTCGGTTTGTTGTCGGACTCCCTGAAGCGGGGATGGAGGCGGTCCTGTTCGGTGCTGAGTGCAGCCACTTGGCGGGACAGTTCAGGGATCTCCTGCCGAAGTGCACCGATGTCTGTGGGTCCATCAAAGCTAGCAAGCGCTGGTTGGACTTCGACCTCGGAGATACGGTCTGCACAGAGGGTTGCGGCCTCCAAGTTGCTCTCGTTCTGGCCGGCGAGGAAGCTCTGCACGTTGCGGGGTAGCCGGCTGGTCCAGACGCTTCGGATGACGTTATCAGACACGCCTGGTGCGAGACTTTTGAGGTACCTCAGGAACTGGGACGGCTTACGGTCGCCAATGTGGGATGTCATGTGAAGAGACAACCACTAGTTGAACGGTCCTGTAGTATTTATTACTGTTGCACCGTATACACAGACGAACTTGCGTTTGAAAAATTGAAGAATAATAATGACAATTCCGACAGATGCCGGATGCTGGGAAGGCAGTCGGAGCTATCGACAGAAAACAAGATCTTACTGTACAAAACCATGCTCAAACCGATATGGACGTACGGGATACCATTATGGGGATCAGCCAGTAACTCAAACATAGAAATTCTCCAACGATTTCAAAGCAAAGTATTACGAATAATAGTTAACGCACCGTGGTATGTGCCGAACACGGTACTACACAAGGACCTAGATGTACCAACAGTACGAGAGGAAATAAAAAAAAAACAGCAAAAAGTATAAAATCAGATTCCAGGCCCATCCGAACGACTTGGCACAAAAACTGCTCGACGACGAAGGTGAAATCAGGAGGCTAAACAGATTTAAACCATCAGATTTACCCACCAGATTCGAATAATACAACACGTAACTGCATACTACTAAGCAGTTAAAATAAGTATTGAGCATGTTCATTGGAACATGCTCACCACGTCAAGTATTCTCTTTCCTTTTCTATATGTAAACCACAAAATGTACTTATTATCCACACTTGATGGATAGATTGTATAATTATTGGAGTTAAATAAAAAAAATAATAACAATGGTTACTTTTACTTGAAGAGACCTATCTGTCCATGGTACTGTCACTCTAAAACATCGCTGACAATACGTCATACCTTAAGCACAAGTCCTGTATGCTGAACGGTATACCCAATATGGAGAGTCTGCTTCACTTCGTGAGTCAAAAATACAGGGTGATTCTAAATACTTGTCGGGCTTTCCGTGGCCTATAATTTTCAAACCTGAAGTAATGAAATTAAACTGCTTACGGAATATCAAAGTATAACTAAAAACATTTGGCAACGCTGTACTAACTGCACTGATGTCTGGGAGAATATGACGTCATACCTCAAATGGTGACTACTCAAGCAAGGTGCGTGCTTTGGTTTTTCGAAACGAAGTCCGTTATTCAGTTCCAACTCGTTACAGAACTCAATATGAAAGAGATCCACCTTCAGACAATGTTATCCGACGCTGGTTAAAGCAACCTCAAGAGACCGGTAGTGTTCTGCACCGAAAAGGAGCGGGAAGACCGAGCACTTGGCATGAAGTCGTTGATCGAATCCAGGAAGCGTTTTCTGGAAGCCCTCTAAAATCAACTAGACGAGTTTCTGCCATTAGGTATACCAAAAGCGATTGTTTGCAGGGTTCTTCAAAACCGCCTAAAGTCAATAACAACTTTTTGAGTTACACTTTCATATTCCGCAAGCAGTTTTATTTTGTTTCTTCCGGTTTGAAGATTATAGGCCTAGAAAACCCCGTCAGTAATTTAGAATCACTCTGCAGACTATATTAACTTCATCATGACAACAGAACAAGACACGTCATTATTTATGTCTCAGCCTCAAAGACCTTTTAGACGCAGTATGACGCATCATTTGTAGACCTGCTGTCGAAAAACCAGAGAAATTCACATTAAAATCTGAGACAGAGGGCACGTATTCTTTTGTACATTATATTCAATAAAATCACAGTAATACCGAGCGTGATATCTCGTCAGTATCATGGAAAACGTTAAAAACGCCGATACAATTCATTCGGTATCAAACTGACTTCCCAAAACGTCATATTTTGAAATACATTCGTTTGAGCCTACTTAGGTACGCAAAACTTAATTAAGCCCCAAGAGCAGTGTTCTGAAAACCAGTGATTTATGAACACAACTCGATGCCACGTCAGGTTATTTGAGCCAATTAACGTCAAACCTGTGGTCATTTTATCTATCTGATGACGTATATATGAAAAGAAATCCGGGCATAACATGGGTTCAAATGCGTCTGACAGTCATAGGCTTGCTTCATACTGACGCCGTGTACACATTGTTCACTGTCGAATTAATCTCTCCCCCCCCACCCTTCCAGACTCCACTGCCAATCCACCACTTACTGTACCCCATTTCCCCCACACCCACAATTTCAACTACCGTCAACTGTCAAGTGCAACACTGTGAATATGAAAAGTGAATACCAAAATTCAGTAACTTTTAGCACTTGATACTGAATAACCAGTGGCGTATAGCCGACAAGGGATGGTCCTCCACCTTGGAGGTTTGGCATGGGGCTTACAACTCACAGCAAAAAAAAAAGTTTACTTTCAGATAACACAAAGGGCCTCGGCTCTGGACGGATTCTTTGGATAAACGACGGTAAGCTAAGGAAAATGGAAACTATAGAAACAGCGTGCACAGACTTGCAACTTCGGCCAGAAACAGAAACATTTAAACGCCCTAGGGTGCAATCCTGTTTCGTACTCCGGAAGCCCTGAGTTCAAAACACAGCACACATACCGGAAATCCTGACTGACCTTCTCATGATTTTTATCAGCCCTATCCGCGAACAGCCAAAGTACAGACGAGAAAATACTACGCTACTTGGTAATTGTTTGCAACGTCGCCAGTATCTCGATCGATTCCTTCCGGATATTTTCCAATTCATCACTGATCTATGAATGTACCATTCGATGCTCTGTATTCTAACAGTGCCGTACAATAACCCGCAAAGAACATTAACACTTCCGTCTTCTTCGGAGATTTGACACTGTCTAGTCTGGTAGATGGGTACCAGTAACGCTGACAACTACATGAGAAACTGGGGCGGGCAAAATGATGTAATGTTTCAAGGTGAACTTCAGTTCTCAAAGCGGTGATGTGACGCCGTGTAGTCTGGTACAAATTAACCGACCGATCTTGGGGGTTAAAATATCCATTTATGATTTATTTTGCGACGTTGTCAGTAGTTCAGAATATATATAAACGGCAGGGCGATTAATGACAGATGAACTGGAAAGGACGCGGAAGAAAGCGCTTATGGCATATATGAATATACTATCCTAACATTCGCCTAGAGAGACTGGGGAAGACCGTGAAAATACATCAGTAAGGGAAGTCGGTATCCCGGCACAGAATCGAACCGTGCACCTCCCTAACAGTCAGACGACTTGCTCAGTGTCAGGATCCAAGTTATGCTTCTTGCCCGATGGTCGACCCTGAAGGTGGAGGCATTATGTTCCTTCACTGCGTCACGCCTCTGAAGACAGTGAGCCTCCCCCAAATATTTTCCGCAGTTATGATTCCTATTCAAGGCATGACGTAATGATGCTCCAAGATGCACCTTACTGCACCGCTGACAGTAGCTACGTGCGGGGAAGGCAATAACACGCATAACAAGAGGTAGAAACAGTCCGTCATTCAGCAGTCCGCTCCACCTCGCCTAATGATCCCAAAATATCCAGGCGAGGGATTTCCTCAACAGTAATGAGTTGATCTAGATCTGCAGCTCTTAGAGCGGGGGTTTGTGACGCCGTGTAGCCGGGAACAAGCTTAGCGACGATTAGGCTACACACACTGCTTTAATTTTCACGGAAGAAGCATACGCCAAGCAAGTAACCGGCAAAACACAGTGTCACATGGCAGGATGCGACGTGTTCTTCAATATAAGTTCACTGCACACGGAACAATCCTTAGTTACAAATGTAACGGGCTTTAACGCAGGCTACATGGCGTCCTGCACAACTTCAGGATGAGCTTAACGATTGGAAATAAAAAGAAAATACGTGCATTCGCGTTTCACATAAAGCGGCAAAAGTTTCTCTCGGAAAAAGACTTCAATCTGTTAAATGGGGAGGGGCCGCTGCAATAGAGGGCACCAGTCGTACAAGGGCAAAACTGCAGCTTACAGCACAGCTGTAGCCATATACACCACGTACTTCGCCACGACATGCACTCATAGCTTTCTTTACAATTTTCAGAATAACGTCATATTCCGAAACAGCGTTAAGCAGCTCATCTTAAATGGATTACGTTTCCAACTCGGTGGGAACAAGAGACAACCAACAGCGGTGGTTATGAAGAACACTATCTTCTGGAATATAACGCCGAAACGTCGAGTTACTTTCAGTGCCCTACACGACGTCATATCTCAGAAGATAGTAGTCTTCAACAGAGAATGATCAGTAGACGAAAGGGAGGACCACACACCCAAGGATAAGACCTAAGTAGGATGTTTACACTGTGGCATGTAGGCCCATTGCTAGGCAACGACCGCGACAAAAGCAGCTATACACTACTCGTTCAAAGGAAATGGCGGCAACATATTCGTAAGACTCAACAATGGAGTAAATGGGAAGCGGTGTTCTCTACGCGGTGCGTGCGATGGCTACGTGATGCAACAATGGAACTGTTGGGAGATGTGTTTTCTGTGCGGTACGTGCCGAGGTATTATAAACAGGCCAAGTCTTACATGTTTGGTGAGTAGTGAGAAAGTTGCCGGCCAGTAAGGATGTCAACACTGAAGCTGTGGAAGATACCGCGTTGCAAGCCGCTACCGGGCGACAACCGGTGATGATAAGCAGACTGAGAAGACCTAGTGCGTGCTGTAGTGAATTGTAGAGTGTGTGAATTAGCGATAGCGCTATAGTTACTTGTAGTTACGATTTGTTAAGTGCGTAATAAATCCAATTACCAATCTAAACCCCGCCTACAGTCATTCATACGCGTAAGAATATGGTATTTAGGCGGAATCTATGCTTGAAGGGTCATATTCAGGATACTGCTTGCTCACTTGCAGATGCAGTTCCGGACCGAACGCGGAAGTTTCTCACAGAACAGGGAGTTCTACAGGCAACGCTCGGTTCAAATTTTGGCCAGAACATCCGCTGTACTGACTCAGTCTCTTTGAGCAAATGCTGGGAAGGCCAGAATCACTTCCTTCCACATCCTTTGCAATTCATCAGTCGCCCCATAACCTCCACTCTCCACACTCACAACAAAGGCGCGACACAACCACATACAGCTTCAGTTCAATCCCACTGCGCCCAGGGCTCTCACAACGGTCACTTCTGGGAACGGATGTCGTGACCTTAAGTGAACAACAAGCAAGAAAAAAGCAAGTTTTTCGTTATTTTCCTTGCTCGCAGCTGGCAAACACCATGACAATGCCTCAAACTGGGGCAGGACAACTTCCTACCACAACCTCGCCAATCTAATGAACATATATAATTTTTACCGTCAACGGCCCGGCCGCCTTACCCACGGCACCCATTATATAGGAGGTTTGGTGAGTCCTAAGGCCGGTTCGGGCTCTGTGGACAGAAGAAAAATCTTATCCCAGCCAGGAATCGGACCCCGTCAGTCCGTTCCGTAGCTCGTCACTATAGCAACTGAGCTATCCCGGTTCCTTCCATAACCAATTCTTACCTAAATTCTGATGTGGCTATGCGAGGGTAAGATTTAAAGGTTTCACAATGGTAAAGATTTACACTACTGTCATCTGAGTTATGACACCGTGTAGTTTGGTACGTGGCAAAAAAAATCGCGGGAAATGACAGGATAGAAACTATGAAGATAAAGGCAGAATGATCTCTCGCAAACACCGATACTTACCAAGCTACACGGTGTCATTATCTTAAAAATCACAATTCGATATATGAGACTTACCAAGCGATACATTTACAGCACAGCGCCATGACACACAAACCAATCGCACTCATCAGCGAATTAACTATTCAGTAAATTAATGGATGAGAAACTGACTGCTGTGTTTATAAAGTACGGGCTGTCAAACGATTTTAAATATTTAAACCGATTAAGTATTTATCATAGCAAATCGAAATGATGGTCAAGATTAAATTACGAGCAGATTACGTTTCGGAAATGTTTTCTGCCGTTCAGCACAGAATCTTGTAGCTTCGCAAATACAATAAAGAGGGAATATTAAAATATACAAACATGCCGTATTACATGTTGTTTTATGCGGGTGTTAAGGCCATAATGGACGAGATACTGGGTTCGAACATCGGTCAGGACACTGATTCCCATGCCCAAAGTTCCTCACCGCTGTCTCTCCTGGCAAACGGTGGGACACCAAAAGACGCCATTAATCCCGTAAAGTACACCACAAAAAATACAGGTGTGAAACTTGGTACTTCACTCTCACAGACAAATGCAGAGCTTTGCAGAACTAAAGACAATCAGCCCTTTCCACAACCCAAGGCTGTCTTACGCTAACATGACGAAAGGCTCAGCTGTTCCAGGTATAACTTCATTGCCTTCGCATCTGCCATGCCTTAACCACGAAGCTTCTGTGTTCATTTAATTGTTTAACTATAGTTCATTGTTGAGGCACTGTGCTACAAGCCGGAAGGTCGCGGGTTCGATTTCCGATGTCACTAGATTTTCTTCAATTGACCTAATCCTTCCAGCCGCACTATGGCCCTGGTGTCAACTCAGCCTCTAACATAAATGAGTACCAGGGATCCTCCTGGGTATGAAGGGCAGAACGATGCTGTCCATAGCTGATGTTATATAAAATAAAATTGTTGGATGTTCAGTGAATAATGAGTTGGAAAATAATGTTTAAGGAAGAGGTCGTAGCCTGACTTAAGCACTTTCCAGACATTCTCCTTTAGTAACTACAGAGAACCACAAGGATCCTCAAGGACGATGATCTGTCTACAGGTACCAAGATCTGAACCCTGGACTTCACAAATACGAGGCAGGAGTGCTACTACTGAACCGGGGCGCTCGGTAACACTGTATCTAGTACGTGACGTTTGCTTCTTGAAGGACGCTTCCAACGTCGAAACTGTACAGCATCGGCTGCTAGGACGTTAGAAGTTTGACAAAGTCGATAGGATTTGGAAGGAATCGATCGTTGCCTGAGATACTATCCCAGAATTTACATGGAAAAACTGCGGAAAACCACGCTAAACGGGCCCGAGATTCGAACCGTGCACGCCAAAAATGAAAGCGTAGAGGTGAAGGATTATAACGTTTAGTAGCAAAAACCACAAACGGGTATTTACACATTCTGAAGCTCATTCAAAACACAAATGCACACAAAACGACATCTCCATGTTAGTTGCTGTTGTGGGTCTTATTTGTAATTTTGCTGCTTCTTCCCTGTGGAGCAATAAGCCCCAAGCAGGGGCCGGATTACTGCAGATTGTTGGGGGCGCTGAGTCCTGTCGCGTCGGCCGCTAGCTGCTGGTCTCCAAGCAGCCGAGGTCATCAAATGACGTCACCGGTTTCCATAGCAACCGAGCCAAATGACGCGCATCCAAAGCTGCGACCCCATTATCGTCGGCAGGTTCCACGCTTCGCAATTCCACGGCACTTGTGCGCACAAATTTCTTTTAAAATAATGATAAAAGATTAAATATCCAACGTTACGACTAAGGGAAAGATCCCGGACAAGTCTGCAGTAAGTTAATCCTCCCTCATAATAGGGTAAAGCTGTCCTTATTAAGCACTACGCCATGAAGGCGTATGGGCGTGTGGATGTATAGATCCAAACTCTTCTTGACCTCGGTACTAGTTCGAAGTGAGTGGTCAGCTTCACGCCCGGGCAAAGAGCCCCCGGTACCCACTGGACATGAGGTTTGGTGGACCCCAGAGGCGGTCTGGACGACCCGGAGAAGTGAAAATTCTTGCCGCCATCGGGGCTTAAGCTCCGACCCCATTGGTCGTCCAGCCCGTAGTCAGTCGCTATACCGACTATTAAGAAATTCAGTTCCTACCTCACAGGAAACACCATGTTTCGATAACAGAAAAAAAAAAGCCGGCTTCTGCTGGTTGGGCAAATAACCGCTGTTTCTTGTGATGACATCCAGCCTTCTGTCCGATGGGTACCAGGGGCTCTTTCCACGGGGGTAAAGCGGCATGGGCGTGAAGCTGGTCACTCAGCAGAACGGCATCTTCGGTGTGACGGTTTTGGTTCCCATCGTGTTCCGAAGACGAAATCTATTCCGTCATACACTGACGTAATGATTATGTTGCTACCTCATAATTATGCACTCTCAAAAAGTTTTCGACGCAATAACACACAATAGTGTGGGCCATTTTACTTGGCCAGTGAAGGTCGGGCTGAGGTGACGTACTGAGCCTCCCCGGTTATAAGACTGCACTGCCGTGCTGCTGCGTCTTACCTGATGAGAGAAGGGTTGGCGGCCCGCGGGCCCTGGGCCAGGCCCCGGCGGTGTCGGATAGCGGGGCGGATACGGCGGATACTGGTGCTGTTGTTGTGAGCCCGACTGTGGCACGGGAGGTGGTGGCTGCTGCTGCTGCTGTTGGGGCTGCGGCTGGGGTCCAGGTTGCTGTTGTTGCGGAGGAAAACTTCCTCCAGGCCCGGGAGCTCCGGGACCCGCACCTAAATATGGCGGCTGACTTCCCCGAGGGACTCCACCCTGCAAGCACAAATATCAGGCATGTAGGGTGCCGTTACTTCAGCAACCTGTTCCACTGACGTATCAGTCGTTCCGTCTTTAATGCAACTCTGTTCTCAGCCTGTCCCCAATTTAAAATCACAATCGGCCTTACTTGGCCATCCTCAGGCAACGGTTCACTTTCCGAAACCGCCAAATTCCCCTAGTAAGTAAAAGGTAAAGCTATCCCTGTAACAGGCCGTGGAGGCCCATAGGGTTGTGGGATGTTGAGGTTCCCACATTTTCTGGACAATCGGCTGACAGACGGCGGTGAGGTTGTCAGCCTTACGCGCCGGCCGCCCTTTACCCTCAGGAAGATTCCTGGTACTCATTTATGTCAGAGGCTGAGTCGACCCCAGGGCCATAGTGCGGCTGGAAGGATTAGGTCAATTAAAAAAAAATCCAATGACCTCATCGGGACTTGAACACGCAACCTTCGGGCTTGTAGCATAGTGCCTCAACGAACTACGCCACCGCGTTCCACTATTTCAATGCTACTGCACTTCCGTCGTCCACACTAAAATACATTTGTTTGAAAACATAACTCTTTGTCCTTTCCCGTGCTATTTTCCTCCTGCGGTGTCCGTGTTCTTTTATTCAGCCTGAGGTAGTGCAGTGTGGCGGTTTCGAGAAGTGAACAGTTGCCTGAGGATGGCCAAGTGAGGCCGAAACCTGTAGCAGTGATTGTGATTTTTCTTATTTTACATTAAGGACACACTGTGAACAGAGCTGCATTAATAAACAAGGAAGTGACTGTGTATATGTGGGATATCAGGTTCTCACAGCTGTAACTATCTTGCGGGATATAATGCCCAGCAGCCCGGTGAAAGTCAACAGAAGTGAGAAAATGAAAGTCCATTAAATCTAATAGATCGCTAGTCTATGCGAATATTGTATTATTATTATTATTATTATTATTTTACTACATAAACCGCACTGATTCGTATTTTGTTGTTGGCCTCTGGGAAAAAAGTTTTCACGTAAATAAATATGAATACCATTATTATTATTATTATTATTATTATTATTATTATTATTATATGCGACGTTTTCCTTGTGCTCAATAATTACGCAGTAAATCACGAAGATGTATGAGGTGGAAGTATAGTTCACGATTTCTTCAACTTGATACTAAATGGAAGGCGAGTGGTCAGCTTCACGTGCCGACCAATTAACCCCTGTGGACACATCCCGACAGCAGGCAGGAGTGCGCCAGAGCCGGGTCTGGACGCCTCAGAGATGAGAAACACTCACTGACCCTGCTGAGTATCGCATCGCGATTCCTCGGTCGACCAAATCCTGGCCTAGTCTCTTATATTATTATTCTTAGTAGTAATATCATTATCTTCATATTTCAAGGTATCCTGTCCGTGAGCACTATATGGAGGTGAGTTGTCAGCTTCGCGGTCCGGCCGCTTCACCCCCGGTATTCATTGGATAAGAGGCTGGGCACCAGAGCCAGTCTGGACGCTGTGGAGAAGATAAAATCTGGCCGTCCAGCCTGTTGCTATACTGACAGTGGCTGTTGATATGCTGCGCTTCCTTCTAGTTTCCGTTTTGCAGTGCTTGCCCGAAATTGCCTACTTGTGGCTTATGTAACTGAACCAAGCCTGCTGAGCTGCTTGCTTTTGCTTCTTACTTTTCGACACTGAAGATGGAGATAACAAGATCCTCCGAAACGTTGGCGAACTTCTATCGTACCACACGACGTCACACGCCAGAAATCGGAGCCCTTTACAACACATTTTGTCGTCTACGTGACACAACTTTCACTTGTACACCAATAGCTACACTTTGTTTCTTATTTTTCGACACTGAAGATGGAGGTAGCAAGATCCTCCGAAACGTTGGCGAACTTCTATCGTATCACACGACGTCACACGAAAGAAATCGGCGCTCTTTACAACACATTTTGTCGTCTAAGTGACACAACTTTCACTTGTACACCAATAACTACACTTTGTTTCTTACTTTTCGACACTGAAGATGGAGATAGCATGATCCTCCGAAACGTTGGCGAACTTCTATCGTACCACACGACGTCACACGCCAGAAATCGGCGCTCTTTACAACACATTTTGTCATCTAAGTGACACAACTTTCACTTGTACACCAATAACTACACGATGTCTGAAGTCTGGATGTTTCGTGTATAGGGTGTTTGCGAAGCCTACTCTCACACCCATATCTGAAACGTATCGAATGTCACAACGTGAAGACAGTTAACTAAGGTCGCATCAACTGGGAATCCCCAATCTGAATATCGATATATGAAGTCGACTGCGGTAGGCGTACGTGTCCTCACACTGTCGCGTTACACATGAACGAGAATACACGCACGAGCCTGCATGTAGATAAGCCTGGTCATACATAATTCCTGGGTTCCCACGTCCGCGCACAACTTACTACGTTCCAGATTTATACGTCACGGAAGTTAAAAACAGTTCATTCACATTTTTATCTATATAACAGCTTATAAGTGTGGGATGGGGGGTGGGGAGGGTAAAGACCTTGAAAATTACGTCATCTAATTTGTATTCCTTCCCCTTAAATCCTCTTCCCACTAAACCCAACCCAGTCACAGTGATTCCCCTCCGCCCCCCTTCAGCGCGCAATATGACTCATCAATACACGGAAGTGTCTTTACGAATTGCTCCACACAACAGTGCGTCGCAGGGCGCCCCGCAGAATTCATTTCGAGGGACGCGGTCACCGCTACCAAAATTACAAAACTGAGAACGTACTTGTCTTTTAAGAGCTGCTCTATCTACGCAATGTTTCAACCCGAATCCGATTTGAACTGCATAAAAACCGAATGTTAAATTACATATAAATGAAACAGTCGTTCCCATGTACATAACAAGAAGTTGTGGTAAGAATCGCATTTCCTTTTACACGACACGGGGCACATTCAACAATTTTACTGTAGCGTGTATCCGTTGCCACGACAACGTGTCTACCGAGCCACTGCCTAGCAACTATAGGAGGATACACATTCACACACACAGACCGACGGGGTTATGAAGTACGCCGTTGAGATGATCTCACGTGTCATGATATACATACCATAGACTGGTTCGAACATTCAAATGTTAATTGGAGGGGGGTACACA
The DNA here is from genome assembly GCF_002891405.2 of Cryptotermes secundus. Lineage (NCBI taxonomy): Eukaryota > Metazoa > Arthropoda > Insecta > Blattodea > Kalotermitidae > Cryptotermes > Cryptotermes secundus. The sequence goes on from NW_019724754.1 coordinate 369,210, forward strand.
GACAGCAAGGCGATCTCATGAGCCTAGTTATATATACAGTAGAACTTGGTTATAACGTCATCAAAGGGACCTAAAAATAGTGTTGTTATAAACGAATGCCGTTGTAACCGAAATGGGCACTTCCACAGTAGCCTTATATTAGTCACGTAAAAATCTACCAAAACCGAGTTAAAATGTTGCATTTTTTAGTGAAATACGTAGTTAAGTACAGACTAACGTAACATTAACGTGGAATTGCCCAAATGTGTAATATCAAAGACATATTACAGCGCTTTTCACTGACAATACACATCGCACTAATACTGTATATTAAAGGTAGGCCTACTCACCAAATTACAGTAGATTACATCAATTGTTGTGCCTTACTGTACCTAGATACGAGTACAGTAATCAGTTATCTTCATCTGTTTCCTGTTACTTTCCCAATACACACTTTCTAAATTACGTTCAATGTCCATATCAGAGAAATTCAGGAATGAAAATGACGTTACATACGAGGTTGATGCATTTGTGCATGTCGTACTAAGCAAGGTATAAAAACAGTTGCTTTATGAGGAATTAGTTCGTACCATTGAATATCTGACGCAATAGACAAGGTGTCGCAGAACCCGATGTTGCTATAACCAAGTTTTACTGTATATATTTTCAAAATAGAAAACGTAGACTAGAAATGCATTGAAAACTACACAGTAGACTCGCAACTTACGCGGAGGTTACGTTCCAAACACGGCGCGTACATGCAATTTCGCGGAGTCAGTATTGAAGTCGTCCAATTTAAGGTAGTGATTAAATTGGGATATTAAGAGTAAGACTTGGTGGAAGCGGAGTATAAACAGCTGACACTCATATTCCCGCGGCACGGAATAGTGGTGCCACAGTGTCAGTTGTTACGTGAAGCCAATATAAATACATATATTACCAGCAAAGGATGCCGCTCATCGTATGAAATATTACACTTCGCAGCTGCAGTCCAGCGAGGTCTCAGGAATCGTTGGGAATATCGCTGGACCAGCGGCTTCGAAGATATAATTGTAAGATGGTATTGGAGGATTCAAAGTTGTAACACCCGCCTTCCGTTTGAATGATCGAATGAGAAGCGATTATGGAATATATCTGCGAGGGTGGGAGAAT
>NW_019724754.1:376299-390944 GCF_002891405.2 Cryptotermes secundus
CAGCAAAGGATGCCGCTCATCGTATGAAATATTACACTTCGCAGCTGCAGTCCAGCGAGGTCTCAGGAATCGTTGGGAATATCGCTGGACCAGCGGCTTCGAAGATATAATTGTAAGATGGTATTGGAGGATTCAAAGTTGTAACACCCGCCTTCCGTTTGAATGATCGAATGAGAAGCGATTATGGAATATATCTGCGAGGGTGGGAGAATGAATGTCCGGAAACTCAAGGATATAGTCCGGGCTTCAGAGAGGACTTCTAGTTTGGTCATTCCGACGGATAGACGTGTTCTGCAAATAATATATTAAACCAGTAAGCAATTGTAATGTGTGCAGTCGCATTATCATTACCCTTTGTCTCATAATCCAAGACCCGTAAACGATCCTGAGGAAGACTTTCATTGCCACCGGAACCCAATCAACATCAGAAAATAAAGGGACAGTGAGCGGTTGCAGTATTACCCTTGAAAATCCCTTAAATCAGCCATAAAGCGAATTATTTTGTATACACCCTGTAGTATGTGTGTACATAATGCTGGGACCGTAGCTGAGCCCGACATGCCGCCTCTCAATAAGCCTAACATTGCTCGTTTTTCCTGCAGCGTTAGAACAGCTCGTCGTTTCCTGGGCTGAAGAGCAGTCGCATTACCTTTTGGGAGTCACGCCGTACGAAAAATATTGTCACGTATATGAGTTAATTTTGACGGGATTTGGACTGGTGAACAGATTTATTGACCAATTAAAGGTTGTAACTACAAACAACTCTTAACACTACTGCTGATCAAGTCACTTCACACTATGTCCTCTATGTCCTTTCCACAATGGCTGTCCCTCTGCAGTGCTTTCACTAGACTTTTCCTGGTAACGAATCTTGGGAAAGGAGATTCTTCAGTTCCGTTTCCGCTGGTTAACACGCCACAGCTGTACTCTCGATTGCACTGTACTCACTCGCCGAGCACAACACGGTCGCGTCATGCAGCCTCGGAGCGGATCCACAGAGAACACCGCCTGTAACACCCGACGACACCGCGCATGTGTATGCTGCGGGCGCTACATAACAACGGCTGTTTCTATGGCTCACAGTTCTTGATGGAGCAAATACTGTACACCACAGTACCTACATTTAAACACGCGGCAAACTGAGGCGAATATAGGACTTACGCCCTCTCCGGTCTTGTGCTCAATGAGTTAACGGTGCGCGCTATCGCCCACGCTAATGTCAACTTAATTTTAACGCGTACGATTGTATTCGCGTAAGTTAAATCCGCGTATGGTACGACCCCATTCTATTAAAATGACGATGCGTGTTTCTCAAACTATGGTCTGTATGCTTTTTTGCATGGGGACGGGCAATGAAATATTCTTGTCGACGAAGTATCTTACTAAGGGCCGAAAGCAGTCTGGTGAGAAAAAAAAATCGCTTAGTGGGGGCTGGAGTCCAGCTGGGTCCACTAGGCACGGCGACCACCGGGTGATTATGAAGATTGGCAGGGGAAACCGAAGTACTCGGAGAAAACCCGCCCCAGTGCCAATTAGTCCACAACAAATCCCACTTGACCAGGCACGGGATCGAACCCCGGCCACCGCGGTGGGAAGCCAAATCTGGTGAGAAACTCTCCCCCCATTCCCAGAACCTCCTGACAGAGCCACCACAAACTTACTGCTACCTCAGTTAATGCGGAACCACGTGCCGGACGCAGATATACTGGTGCAAAGTTTCACACAATATTATCATTCTCACTGACATGAAACGATCCTTATTACCATTATTATCATCAGATTCACATTATTCATCACATTAGACACAGTATGGTAAGTAAAAACATACTTTAAATTAAAAACACGGAGATGAATCGCAGTAAATAATTTATTTTAAATTTCTGGATGGAAAAGGGCGGTTTATACAATTTTGATGTAAGCCGCGATAGCTCGGTCGCTTTAGCGACTGGTTACGGGCTGGAAAACCGAGGGTTCGGAGTTCCAGTCCATGTAGGGTCAAGAATTTTCTTTTTTCCACGTCGTCCAGATCAGCTCCGGGGCCTAACCAATGGGTACCGGGGGCTCTTTCCCCGGGGGTAAAGTGGCCGGGATATGAAGCTCACCACTCACCTCCAACTAGTGCCGAGGTAAAGAAAATGTGGATCTATACATCCAATCCCTCATACGTCTTCATGGCGTAGTGCTTAATTAGTTACCTGTAAGCACAGGGACAACTCTACCTTTTTGCCTTATAAAATATTTCTCCTTTTCACAGAAAGAAATGCAACTGCATGCTCTTTACGGCTAAGGAAGCGGTCCGTGTGTGTGCCGATCGCCCATGCAGTGGTCTGCGGTTGCCAACAATGATATATACCACTGAAAGCTCTACCCCATTTCCCAAAATTCGCTTAAATGTTTAAAAGACAAAGACGTTTTAAACACACGGCTAGTCCACTGTTATGTTCGGATGAGCTATGTGAACAGTCATTTACGAAGTATAAAGTCGATAATGCTGTAACCATAAAAATTACGACACGTCGCTCAAGGACCCGTCCTCTGTAAACATAACCCCGACACTGACCTCCATCTGTATAGTGTATGCGTCTCCCCCTTCCACCCATTCATGGCTGAGTCAAGACAGACCAACATAATATATATAAAGCAGTGGGGAATTTGGCGGGAAGGAAAACTTCGCTGTCTATATAGGTTAGTCAGTGAATTGGAAACCACGTGTCTCGATGATGGATGCTTACGTCGGGAGGCGGGGAGAGGGGTCTTAAAGAAAAATAGAGTAAAACCTGTTTTCCGTAACACTAGAGGCATCATAACCATCAGCAATATAATTTATTTATATAGGTTCACAGAGAGAGACAGAACTGCACCGTTTCATTCACGTAACTGCATTCCAAAACAAGTTGTAGAGCCAAACTTTGCAGAACAAGAGTACCAACTTGCGCAGCTACAACACACTCAATTTCGCATGACTCCCTCATGTTCTACTTCCAGTTCCTAACCCTAACAGCCCCCGAATTCACGGTACACGCCGTTCGCCTAGAATTGAGGAATCTTCACACATTCTCCGCTGCGCGTTAACACATAAGGACGGAAACAATCTGTCCAGAATTATTCGTATCATTAAGTATGGAGCCGGAAGAGCGACGATTGGATGGGCGGGGTTCGATTCCCGGCAGGGTAAGATTTCTCTTTTCCACAGCGTCCGAACCGGCTCTGACACCCACCCGGCCTCCTTTCCATCGGGTATCGCGGGCGATTTTCAAGGGGGTACAGCGGAAAGGGCATTAAGCTGACCACTCACCTCCATCTAGTTCCGAGGTAACCCCCCCCCATACGTCTTCAAGGCGTGTTCCATAATTAATCATGCACAATAACTCTACTTTGTTTACATTTGCGACCCATAAATGTAAGTCACTGAGGGAAATACGCCACAATTCCGAAGGGCGGTCCCCCATATATGCAATCCTAACATAAACTATTTCAGTTATGTGTACCTTACCTGTCAGTATGCCCGTAACTTACCTAATGACGCTGTCGGAATGCCCGTAGCTTACATAATGACGCTGTCAGTATATCCGTAGCTAATATCATGACGCTGTCAGTATGCCCGTAGCTTACCTAATGACGCTGTCAGTATATCCGTAGCTAATATCATGACGCTGTCAGTATGCCCGTAGCTTACCTAATGACGCTGTCAGTATATCCGTAGCTTACATAATGACGCTGTCAGTATGCCCGTAGCTTACCTAATGACGCTGTCGGTTTGCCCGTAGCTTATATAATGACGCTGTCAGTATGCCCGTAACTTACCTAATGACGCTGTCGGTATGCCCGTAGCTTATATAATGACGCTGTCAGTATATCCGTAGCTAGTATCATGACGCTGTCGGTATGCCCGTAGCTTACCTAATAACGCTGTCAGTATATCCGTAGCTAATATAATGACGCTGTCAGTATACCCGTAGCTAATATCATGACGCTGTCAGTATGCCCGTAGCTTACCTAATTACTCTGTCAGTATATCCAAAGCCTATATGATGACGCTGTCAGTAGCTCGCACTACAGCGTCGAATGATGGGATGACAGTGAATGGCGAATGGGAAAGGATGCGGAAGGGAGCGGTCATGAGCAAACCTACACTACCAACCCGTCATCTGCCCGGAGGAACTCAGAAGCGCCATTTAAAACCTGCCCGAATATCAAGACACCATCTTCTGGCATTTGACGAAGTGCAGTCTGGTTGATGGTTACCAATATTTCTGAGCAACGCTCTGCCCTCATCCAACAGAGTAAACCGAAACTTCGGTAAACAACCACAATACACGGCATCGCGCACCGGAAGACAGTAATCCCTACAGTCATCGCCACGGTAAAAGAAAATTTGCTCCTGTGCTAAAATTAACGAAGCACCACGCCATGAAGACGTGTCAGGGAGTGGAGGTATAGCTTCACCACCCTTAACCTCGGCACTAGATGAAGGTGTGGTCAGCTTCACGCCCTCGCTGATTTAGTCTCAGGAAATTAGCCTCCTGTACCCACTGGATAGGGGCCTGGGTGGGTCCCACAGCCAGTCTTGACGCTGTGTAGTAGGAAAAAACATGTCCTTGCTGGAAATCGAGTACTGGACGTCCAGCCCGTCGCTATACCGACCGTAAGCTGTAAAATATTCCTGTGGTCACAAAAAGTGCAGTTCCATACACTGCTGCAAGCCCCCTTCAGGCTGTATGTTGATAGAAGGAAGTTACAACACCTTTACAGCCCCTCTACAGCTATAGTATGCTATAAATTCTTCACAGCCGTGAAACAATTCATGAAATCTTTCGCCATCTGCAGAAACATTCCCCGTATCTACAGGCATATTAAATCTTACTGACTTGCCAAACTGTTCTTGGAGACAACCACACTTTAAATAACTGCTGAGAACCTGTAGACCTCCCACCACCCCCTGGAACAGATGGGGTCACCATCCACAGTCTAAGAAACCACATCCTGACTATCTCTGTAACGGAGATGCAGTGCTTTCTGTGAGATATGAAATGATATTTTAAGTATTATTTACACGAATTTCAGGCTCAGACACGATGAAAACCTCCAGTACAACTTAAAATGTGGTCAGGTTAGAGAATATGGGCATGGGCCCAATATTCGTTAACAATTGGCAGCTGTCTGCGCAACGAACAAAGAGAACAGGTGAGGCAAGTCGGCTTGTTATTACGTAATCAACAGATGCAAAAGGAAAATCTATAGCGAGTCAATCAATGGAACTAGGCGTTTATATTTATCTCCAGTCGGTGTGAACTGCAAGATGTTCGGCAGCACAGGGCCTGAAATGGTTCAGAACGCTTAGCGTTGCTCCACAGAAACTGCAACTCCAAGGAGCCCAATATACTACCCGCAAGTTAACTGTCGCAAAACGTGCACAGCAGGAAATCTCCACACACACGTTATATAACATCTCCACCCCAAAAAAATTACTGAATTTTTGGACATTATCCATCGCCCTGCTTTTTATTTGAAACGTTTGGAGACTTGACATTGCCTCCGTCCTCAGGTAGAAATGTTACTCAGTTCAGTTCAATTGAGAGATCTGCCGCCAGAACCAACATAAGACAGGATATATAAACAAAACACAACATAAACCATCAGCAGGAGATACGACAAACATTACAGAACTCCAAATACAAAAGGCACCTAACCACGCCAGAGTCCATAAAATCAGAGTACTATCAAAACAGACGCCAACACCGAAGAGACAAATTTTAAAAGAAAATACAATAACATCAATGATAAGACATCGTCTACCGACATACAGAACCAAAGATAAGACACAATTAAAATTCAAGCGAACAAAATTTCTGTATACTAACAGGTCCTAAGAGAAGATAAAACCAAGTCTTTAAATGAGACAGCTGTGTAGTGCCAACATAAAAACATAGCTTTCCCATTTAATGTAAACTGGACGGAGCTGGGGTCTTCTAGCTTATGTTTAACGATGAGAGACCATATAAAACAGGACGATGAATAATATAATAACTCTATTATCACAAAGTTTCAGATATTCTATCTTCAACCCGTTTACGAATCGGCGAGTAGGGATAGCGCGGGCGGTATGGCGGCTGGCTACGTGCTGGACGGCCGAGGGGTCGAAGTTCTGGTCCCGGTAGCATCAAGACCTTCCTCCAGGCCGGTTCTAGGGCCCACCCAGCCACCTATCGAAGGGGTACAGGGAGCTCTTTCCCCCGGTATAAAGCGGCCCAGATTTGAAGCTAACCACTACAACCAGTGCCCAGGTTAAAACTACGTGGATCTACACATCTACTCTCCCACACGTCTTCATGGCATAGTGCTTAATTAAGCACTATGCCATGATTGCGTATGGGGGGGGGGTGGATTTATAGATTCACGTTTTCTTTACATCGGCACTAGTTGAAGGTGAGTGCTCAGCTTCAGGCACCAGCCGCTTTACCCCCGGAGAAAGAGCACCCGGTACCCATTGGATAGGAGGTTGGGTGAACACCAGAGCCGGTATCGACGAAACGGAAAAGTGAAAATTCTTGATCCCACCGGGACTCGGACTCCGACCCCTCGGTCGTCCAGCCCGTAGGCAGTCACTATCCCGGCTCCACTTCTAATCATGCAGGTGCTAAAATGTTCCGACGCCGATGTACATCACTCGAGATTGCCAGGTTTGCGGGCTTTGTCCAACGTCCGGTATTCTAAACTGGATCTGTTTCCGTCCTCAGGTGATGGGGTGAGAGACACGTGCTCTGTTGGATCAGTTAGAAAGAGGTCCTGTGATTGAGGACTGTGGTCGAAAAGCTTATCGAAGACCACAGGGCAGGAAGATGGACGCTGTAATATAAATTCTGGTAACAATGTTTATCTATGCAATTTCCATTTGAGTTGAAACTTTTATGTACAACATATAAATGGCGAAAGGGTGGGGGGGGATTCTATGTGCAGAAATAAATTCATAAACATTAATTACCCTTGAACATATCAGACCCATCGCCAATTTATTATGCATCACAATAATGCATTTATCCGAATTTATTTAATGAGGGAAAACGGCGCGCTAACATGACATATCAGAGTGCTCTGGGCAACGACCGCGCTTCCAAAATCGTAAAAACTACCGACATTACAGAAAAACTGTGTCAGTACAAATAATGCCACCTTCTGGGTTGTGGCGCCGTGTATATCTTGTGAACCGACGTTTCGGAGGAACGTATCGCCTCCATCTTCAGATAAATTACCGTAAAGATGGAGGCGATGTGTTCTTCCGAAACGTCGGTTCACAAGATATACACGGCGCCACATCCCAGAAGAAGGCATTCTTCATAGTCACCGCCGTGAAAAACTCAAATCTTACGGTGTGAGTATACTCAACACACCAGTGAAGTACGCCGTGAATAGTAGTAACTTTATGAAATGGACCCTCCGTCCTCACGATTTTGGTTCCTTCAATTTTAAAACAGAATCTTATGTTGTGACACTTCTGGCAGAAATTAGCCGACATTATAGATAAACGTTCTGTCTCCATCTTCAAGGTAAAAAACGTAAGCGAAACAACAGCAAGAAGCAAGATATGGTCATCTTCACGCCCCGGCTGCTTTATCTCCGGAGAGAGAGAGAGAGAGAGAGACCACAGGAGCCAATGGACAGATCTGAAAACAGCAGCGAATAGAGAAATCTCTTGCCTCTGCCAGGAATCGAGTCCCGATTGCCCGGTCAAGCTCCATCCTTGGTTGTACTAACTGGACTATCCCAGCTCTTCCTATACACGAATATGGAAATACGTGTACTCAAGTCAGAAACCTTCATGTACACAGTGTGACAATAAAATTCCCGAAATGACGCTTTTACAGGAATACTACTAACTTCATCTATCGGGGATGAACGGGAATAGTTAGAGAGAAAGTTCATTTGTATCATGTGCAAGTTTCAACTTGTTTGGTTGATGCATGTGAGGATTACAACTGTTTTGGCACCATACTCAATATTAAACCCAGACACCAACTCAGACTCACCTTCGGCAAATTCAAATGGAGTACGACTAGTCGCAGTCAAACAAGAAACAAACCAAACTAAAGAAAGAGGGAAAGTAAAAAAAAAACAACCACAAATAAGACTGAAAATAATAAAAATTGATCAAATCATAACCACAAACCAAAAAAAAAAAAAAAAANACAAATGACAGTAACATCAAAGCCAAACTTACCTCATAAGAAATTGTTTGTGCCACAGAACGAACCCCCCCCCTAACAAAGAATAATTAGAATTAGAAGACCAACCAGCAACTATTACAGCATAAACACCCAAGCTAGTGCAACACACACACACAAAAAAAAAAACACCAACCCCCCAACCCAAAAGGTTTCATTCATTCATTCATCAGTAATCTGTCAGACGACTGGTCCACAGTCTCTTCCAAAACAGTTCCTCCACTTAATGCGATCTAGAGCTTTCTCCTTCAAATGAGAATTTCCTCTTCTGTCCCCAAGGTCACCCAGCATCTTCTTACGTCTTCCTCGTCATCTGGTCACTTCTATCCGCCCCTCTATCTTTCTTTCAATAACTTCTTTTAGAAGGCAGTTACTGCGTAAGATATGACCAATCAAATTAGCCTTCCGTTTTCTTATTTCGTGTAGGACCTACACGAAGATCAGTTGGACCGATTATGTGAGAAATGAAGAAGTGTTATTTAGAGTCAGTGAGCAGTGTAGGATATTCCTCTGCTCACTGACTCTAAATAACACTTCTTCATTTCTCACATAATCGGTCTGATCTTCTCCATCCTTCTCCAACACCACATTTCGAAGCTTTCCCGGTGTTTCTGATCTACTGCCCTAAGTGTCTAAGTTTCAGCCCCATTCAAAGCCATGCTCCAAATGTAGTTTCTCAAATTTAAGTCCAATTTCCTGGTAAAAAGATTCTTCTTCTTGCTAAATGCAGCTTTTGCCATGGCAATCGTAGATTTAATTTCACAAGTACACCTTCCATCATCTGTTAACAAGGTACCCAAATATATGGAACAAAGTGCAGCGATGGAATTCTGTGTAGAATCAAAGAAGACAGTTACCGAAAAGTTTGAAATGTTGAGAAGTGCTTACGGTGAGGAACGTTTATAGAGTACAAGTGTGTCTGAATGGCATAAAAGGCACAAAGAAGCTCAGAACGAGAGAACGCAAAAATCGCCCGTAAAAACAATGTTAACTGCGTTTTTTATGCTGAATTTGTGCCGGAAAACGGACTGTAAACCGTAAATTTCATAAAGAGGTAATTAACAGATTGGTCGCTGAGTTCATTGCGTTAGGTCTGAGTTTCACGAAAGTGGATCCTGGTTTCTTCTGCACAACAATGCACCGGCGCATTCTTCGGACCTTGTCTCCGAGTTTTTTTGGCGAAACGAGGGATCCCCATGTTGTCCCATTCACCCTTAAATCCCCTGATTTAGCACCAGCTGAATTTCTACTCCCTAAATTAAAAACTGCGATGAAAGGGACGAGATTCGAGGCTGTTTCATCGACCAAACAGACTATGATGAGAAAACTGAAGACGATACAGGTAAAAGAGTTTTCTTTGTCATTTGATTCGTTGCATGAGCCATGTAAACATTGTCAGGAAGCGGCCGGGGGCTATACTGAGTCATGGTATTGATAGCAATTACTTATCTTTATTGTGTGGTCTTTCATGGCTTCAGTTCGGGAATTTAACTGTCATACTGTGTACGACGACTGGACACAGAGGTGTTGAAATTCGAGTCAGGATATTCGTGCTTCGACTCCCGGCACTAGCTACACTGCCATTATATCGAGATTATTATAGCCGCATTCTGAACATAAATTTAAGTACAACGATGATGTCTGCCCCTGCAGTATCAAGAAACGGCAGAGAGAGACAGAATGTAACATCCCCTTTTCATTTCTTTCATAAAGGCCTATTGATCACGTAACAATCGAGGGTAAGGGTAAGGGGAGATAAGCATCAAGATAATACATATGGAACTATATTAAGGAAAATATCTGTATCCCGTGATATTGTATTTTTAAAAATTTATGGATAATAGCAGTAATGGGAGCTGCAAAGCAAAGGATATATATTTTTATACTTGACATTTAGAATAGATTGTTAAAAGTTAAAACGGAACCCGTCGCTAAGGTGTAGTAGTACGTTTAAGTCTATATTCTCTAGAAAAAAAAAGAGCTAAGTCGTACAACGGCCATAACCTCGCATCGGATCCATATTGGAGAACTAGAGGCTGCATCCAAAAGCCACGCCCACAGCCCCGAATCAATGCCAGAAACAACCAATGAGAAAGCTGAGATCCGAGCTTCAAGCGTAGGCGTGGTCTAGGATGGTAAATGGGGCGGTTACAGAGGGTTAAGGGTTCAATACCAGAGGGATGCAGTTGGGCGTGGTTCTCGCGTAACACATACACCAGCCACTCTGCCACGGCCTGATTGATTACTATTGCTTTACAATTCAATGGGACATAACTGCAGCCATGCAAGACTTCGTATCGAAACAACCCCCCCCCCCTTCAACCGTCTATCATTACAAAAATGAGGGCAACGACATCCCAAGTACAACTGTTGACAAGACACTTCAGCGGTCTATCTTCTCCAAAAGACGCATTAAGCACACCCTGGTATCAGCTTACACAGCATAACTAACTTCATGGAGCTGGGCCCTTCAGTTGTGCAGCTACTCAAGAACATCCCAACATTCTACGGAAAACGAAGGTTCATTACTGTGTTCACAAGAGCCCTCTACTGGTCCCTATTCGGAGCCAGAACAACGCCATGAAGACGTATAGGGGAGTGTAAGTATAGATCCACATTTTTTTGACCTCGGCACTAGTTGGAGGTGAGTGGTCAAATTCACGGCCCTACCCCTTTTTCCCCAGGGGAAGAGCCCCAGTACCCACTGGATAGGAGGCTGGGTGGACCCCAGAGCCGGTCTCGACGACGTGGAGGAATGCCACTACCGGGACTTGAAATCCGACCCCTTGAATGTCCAGCCCATAGCCAGTCGCTACATCGACTGCGCTCTCCCGGCTCATAATGTCCCCGAACAATTAAGCACCATGCCATGAAGACAGGTTGGAGAGCAGAGGCATAACTCCATCATTCCGGACCTCAACACTAGATGGAGGTGAGTGGTAAGCCTTGCGCCCCGGCCGCTTTACCCTTGGATACCACTGAGTGAAGGCTGGGTGAGCCTTAGAGCTGGCGAAAAGAGAAAAATCGTCCCCTGCCGAGATTCGAACGCCAGCAGTCCGTCGCTATACCGACTGAGCTAACACCCAGACTTCTTATTTCTAATCGGGTTTCTTTTCTTATTCGCTTTGTAGTTTCCCTTTCAGCAGTGCTTGCCTGAAACTGGCTTTACAGCTACTGCCAAGCACTTTAATAACGGTAATGAAATATCTCATGTGCTTACTTCAGTAGGGCAATGCTATACATGTCTGTTACTAACGACTTGGGCCGCGCCATAGCTCAAGCGGTTACTCGCTGGCTTCCCAACGCGGCGGCCGGGGTTCGATCCCGGGTCTGGTCAAGTGGGATTTGTGGTGGACAAAGTGGCGCTGGGACAGGTTTCCTCCGAGTATTTCGGTTTCCCCTGCCAATCTTCATTCCACCAATTGCTCCACAATCACCCTAACCTATCATCTGGGGCTGGTACAACAGGCCAGAAGTGGCCGCAGTACAAGGGACTTAGTCCCACCCCACTAGCAGTAAGAAAAAATACTATCCACTTACAACCAATATGCCACGCATATCGGATAAGCATGTTCATGACCTATCTCCAGGCCACATCTCACATATCCAAGCTTCAATGTTTCAGTTATCGCTACCAAACCCAACTCGCAAAATATGTTGGCCAGTCCGCCTTTTCACAAAACATATCTCGTATATTCTTGGGACACCTATTGCCACACAGCAGGAGCCGGGATAGCACAGTCGGTATACACACTGGCTACGGGCTGGATGCCCGAGGAGTCGGAGTTCGAATACCTGTAGGGTCAAGAATTCTCTAATCCACGTCGTCGAGACCGCCTCTGGGGCCCACCCAGCTTCCTATCCAATGAGTATGGAGGCGCTTTCCCCGTGGATAAAGAGGCCGAGGAGTGAAGCTGGCCACTCGCCTCCAACTATTGCCTAAGTCAAGAAAATATGGATCTATACATCCAATCCCCCATACGCCTTCATTGCGTAGTGCTTAATTAGTTAAGCACAGGGACAACTTCACCTTTTTGTCACTACACATCGTTTAATTCAGAACCGCAGATTATGTGGTGCCAATTCCGCTCTCACCTCACAATTTGCACGCCCGCTGTGTTATTACTACGAGTAACCGTAGATAATGCCACCGAACTTCACACAATTAAGGCGTATGGGGGATAGTGGGGGTGTAGATACACTACGGTGAATCGTAAGCTTCAGGTTCCAGCTGCTATACCCGAAGAAAATGCTCCCCGAACTCATTGGACAAGGGGGGCTCGCGGTAGCGTAGTTGGTTGAGACACTATGCTACAAGTCGGAAGGTCGCAGGTTTGATTCCCGATGAGGTAACTGGATTTTTCAATTGATCTAATCCTTCCAGCCGCACTATGGCCGTGCGGTCTAACAGAAATGAGTACCAGGAACATTCCTGGGGGTAAAGGCCGGCCGGCGCGAGGGCTGACAACATTACCGCAATCTGTGAGCTGATAGTCTAAAAAATGTGGGAGCCTCGACGTCTCACGGCTCTATGGGCCTCCTCTGACTCTTACAGGGATAGCTTTACATTTTTTACTCAATGGATAAAAGGCTGGGTGGAGCCCACATCAGGTATGGGTACTGTGGAGAAAAGTACGATCTCTGTACTTGCCTAGAATCGAATACAGGTTTCTCCAGTAGCCCATCCCGCAATGACTATGCTACAACCATCCAGAACTGTAAACATACAGTTTCGACGCGAGGGGGATCTTCAATGCAAAATCCCGAACCCTGCACTCACCGATAGCAAACCTCGTTTTCGAGTTGAGGAACACAGTTAACAATCTCCCATATGGGAGGGAGGTCACTGTTCCTTCCGACCTTCACAAGGAGACATGCGACACGCTGGCAATGACGCCTTCAGGCTCCTGTCACACGAGGCTCCTAAATCAACCGTACTCACTACGTCGTCCACGACTCGCTACTTTGTTTAGTTCGGTTCTGTAAACTGGAGCGAGACATTTTAAAGTTAAATCCTTCCTCGGCTAGCTGTCAGTGCCATCTGAGTCATTTCTTTTGGCGGCAAAAAAGGGTCCATCAGATGAACATTTACCAGAAAACGTTACAGTGTTTCATTACTGTCTTCTGCTAAAATAATTATCAACAAATATATACATTTCCAGTCACACAATGTATATCCTCCCAGGTTCAGTACATAAGTGCCATCTTCTGGACCTTAAACACTCCCATGAACCTTCATTTTCTGTAGGAAATATACACCCAGCATGTACTTTGTAAGCCGATGGCCGTGCCATAGCTCAAGCAGTTAGACCCTGGCTCCCCACCGGGGCGGCCCGGGTTGGAACTCAGGTCTGGTCAAGTGGGATTTGTGGTGAACAAAGTGGCGCTGTGGCAGGTTTTCTTCGAGTACTTCTGTTTCCCCTGCCAATCTACATTTCACAAAATTCTCCATAATTATAATCATCTGGGGCAGGTACAATAGGCCTGTCAGTGGCCGACCTGCCGAGTGGACCCAGGTTGACTCCACCCCCCCCCACTCCATTCGCATTTAAAAAAATTGCAAGCCGATCACAGTAGCCGCAAGGTCTAAGGCACGAACTGCAGTCTTCGCTCGCTCGAAAGCTGGTATCGTGGGTTCGAATCTAATTCAAGGCATGGATGTCTACGTTTATTCTGTCTGTAGGTAGCGGCCTTGCAACAGGCTGATACTCCAACTAAGTAGTTCTGAAGTGTATAGGATTAAGAGACTGAAAAGCAGCCAAATTTACCAAAAGGACTGCAGAGCCATAGACAGATGTACTATGTACTACTGCCTAATGGTTTCAGGGGCTTGTAAAGTGCTTACTGAGTACTGACATTCTTATAATTGTCGCTTATTTCTGACGAACCCATCTCTGCGAAGGAACTGGCAGTAAGCTAAGTACACGAAACGCAATAAATACAAGAACACATTCACACAGAGAACATTTTTCTTCAGACCCGCCTTTTCAAAGCAAACACAGGAATTATAGGAAGGTCAGGAAAGTGTTGACTAGCAAATGCAAAGTTCAACTACAGCAAATCCGGACTGAAATACGAAAAACGATGTTCAAGTTACGTACATACTTTAAAAGAAAAGCGATATTTTTTTTATTTCTCCAATTTATTATACAATCTATCCAACTATTATGGATAATATGTACTAGTTATGATGAGTATAAATATAAATGTAATTTAACATGAAGAACGTGTTCCAATGAACTCGTTCTATATGTAATTTAACTAATTATAGTCAATTAGTTAATTGTAAGTTTTGAGGTTTTCACGGCGATGACAATGAAGAAAGTTGTCTTCTGGGTTTAGGCACCGTGTATTCTTCGTTTTGGCCGACGTTTCGGAGGAACGTAGCGCCTCCATCTTCAGAGCAGTGAATAGCTGCGGAGAGCA
>NW_019724754.1:392458-410310 GCF_002891405.2 Cryptotermes secundus
CGGCAGTTTGCAGTGGTGGTACTAATTCCTGAGGTCTGTTCAGTTTCCGTGTTGCTTTAAAGAGTGAGCAGTTGGTGGTGTCGGTTGCGGTTAATCCTTTGAGGTGCGCCTGGATATGTTCGTTTTTGAGGTGATGAAGTAGATTTTTTAGGTCTTTAGCTTTTTTGGTGAATATTTTTCGGTCAGAGTCGGATCTGGTGTGTTGCCATCTTTTGCGGGATTTTCTTAAGCGATATTTAGGAGAGAGAAAAAACAGATGAATCGCTTGTCTTTTCAGACAAAACTTGACTGTTTCTTCAAATCTGCATTACTTTCAAAAACCAGTACAACATCTAAGTCTTCTGATGATGAATAAATGCACTGAATTTTTATACTTTTTAAATAAAGGTCCCAAAGTGATATATTTTATGTCCATCAACACTATCTATACCATTATTTTTTTTTCATTTATTTATGTTATAAGTTTCTTTTTGTCTTTTAGGGTTAACTTCTGCTTCACTAATCTGGATGCCCCACCCTCCATTACTCCAGATTAGTGAGGGTTGGCTGTACTTTTACGTGCAACACAGTCTGCGGTCATCTTAGAGGTTCCCGCAAATCGCTAAGCAGCTCTGGCGGAGGCATATGAAGCATCAACGGTCGAGTCGGGCCCCGGAGCTCCTTTTTTGTAAAAAAAATTACTCACAAAACGACCAGATTACATAAGATATTACGTTTTCTGCATTCGGAACTGTGATTCCGCTAATTTGGTTCCACTGGCCAGGCACGATGAAATCACTGCTAGGCTTGAACATTCTCCCGATAACAACACAGCATACTCACCATCTGCATACATTTCATTTGTAATGCTGAAGCAATGGGTTTACGCCTATATTCCGAATTTCTGAGGCGGGACCTGACGGGAGGAGCATCCGATATTTCCGCCTGAGAGGCAGAATCGTTTGTGGAAAGCCCTCAAATGATTGCCGACCGCTTTTCGTACCCTCGTTTCTAACGCATCAGACACAATCAAGCACTCAATCACATGCATATAACTAATGTAACTGAAAAGCGCTGTTAAATGACAAAATAAAATCAATTAGAGGCTGACGGAATGCAATGACAGAGATTATCAAACTCCACTGCCAGCGTCCAAAAGAAAAGACGCAATCTTCCATCGTGAAACATTACGGAAACACCCTATAATCCACCCGTCTCCATGCAATTCTGGGCCAGGCGGGGGCGGGGGAAGGATAAAAGCAACAAACGGTAGCACGTGTTCATATGGCACGTACCTTGGCAGACAGCCAACACATAATTTCACAGCAGACAACTAGACCAACATTTACTTAATTATCTACAGCGCTATATAGACACCACACACACACACACACACACATGGAAAATCAACACAGCTCGACTTTCCCTGGATAAACAAACCTCGGAACTCACCCACCCATCTAGATATGAATGAAAACCGAAGCCAAGACACACAAAAAGTTGGGGATGATTCACCTGGCATAACAAACAAATCCACTCATACCCACACACGCGGAATGCCTTCAGTGGCTACAAACTGAAATCACTCGCTGCCTCACGTCTCAGGATGGAACATCCTGCGTTTGTTTTCAAGCTATACACTCCATCCCACCTCGTGAATGATTTGCTGCCGCTGAGTACACGACGACCTGCCTAGATCCTAGTAGCGCGTTAAGCTATCCCTGTAACAGGCCGTGGAGGCCTGTACGGTTCTGAGATGTTGAGGTTCCCATATTTTCTAGACACTCGGCTCACAGATGGCGGCAATACTGTCAGCCTTACGCGCCGGCCACCCTTTACCCTCAAGAATATTCCTGGTACTCATTTCTGTTAGAGGCTGACTCGATCCCAGGGTGGAAGGATTAGGTCAATTGAAAAAATCCAATGACCTCATCAGGACTTGAATTCGCGACCTTCCGGTTTGTAGCATAGTTGTTTAGGATATGGTTACGAGTTCAAAAGAACCCCCTCTAAATAATATCACAGCCGCTTATATCGAAACTCAGGGAGAACTGAAGAAATGACGAGAAGCACGCCGAAGACGTCGCGGTTCACCGGGTGAGAAACTCTGGCCTTGCACATTCGTTTGTTAGAGAGACTGGGTGTCACTGTTGCGGCACCAAGCTCTCGAACGCGCCAGTAAGCACCTGAGCTAACACATACACAATTTGTAGTTTTACTATATCCATGAATAATATAAAACTAAGCCATGCTGCGTTAAAATAAACTTCAATTAATATTTCAATACATAACCGCCTACAAATGAAATTTCTCTCTCTCTCTCTCTGCCGCATGTATTAATTTGGATGGCCATTTTACATTTATTTCTGATATAATAGAACATTTGACAAACAAAAGCACGTGTGTGAGGTGGGGGATGTAATAGTACTAGTCCCAACAATTGCCACATTTGCCATACACACGCTTCGTAGTGGAAATGCATTATCAAAAGTTCACATAACAACCAATGGCCAAAGTACTGAAACTGCACAATTCATTAAGCTCCATAGCAAAGCTAATGAAATTGGTACAGAGAACTGATAACCACAAACATCATCACACATCAGTAATGAAATATAAATACCAGAGCTCTCGGACACACAAAAAAGGAACTTGATCCAATTGGCTTGTCCTAACGCTCGCCATCATTATATTACATTGCCATATTAACGTGAGTACGGCAAGTACCTGCCTGCCAAGCCCGGCCGTTCTGCTAAAGAACAATGAAAGGTCCAGAGGCTAAAACTGCACATCACACAAGTTGACGTATGTCATCAGCACCAACAAAGGCTTTCGAGCTTAACTCATGAAGGCTATTTTCCTGCTGCATGCATTTCCAGTATACTGCAAATCTATTAGCTACACGAGTCGACACATTTCCAAAAATATGTGAAGGTAAAGGTAATTTCCTTGATGTTTATATTAGAATATCCCCAAATGTTCTCTTCTCCAAAGAGCCAAGACCGGCTTTGGTGCCCACCCAGCCTCCTATACAATGGGTACCGGGGGGTGTCTCCACGGGGTTAAAGCAGGCCACTCCCCTCCAACTTGTGCCGCGATCAAGAAGACGTGGATCTATACACCGACTCCACCATACGCCTTGATGGCGTAGTGCTCGAAAAACCTGTCAGGATTAGCATACGCATCTTGGGCGAGATTCGAACCCAACACCTCCCTAATTCATGTCTACAGAGAATAATCGTATGCTCTGTCGTAAAGTCGTCATTTGCACAATTAAGCACCGTGTCCTCAAGATGCACGGGAAGTATAGGTACAGCTCCACTCATTCCTACCCTCGGTAACAGACGGCGGTCAGTGGCTAGCTTCACGCACAGGCCGATTTATCCCGGAGAAAAGAGCCCCCAGTACGCAGCGGATACTCCTGCGTCGTCCAGATAATAGCCTAGTAACTATTCCGACTACACACGAGGCAGCGTATATGAAGGGTATACCCGCATAAGAAATCACATTGTGCCACCATAACAAGACCAATCGGGCAATACTGTTCGGGCAAATAAGTTCCCTGGCTGTAACTAGCCGGCAGCCAGATCAGAGCTGGAGGCTCTGCTCCTCGTTAGGGTTACTGCAGAACTAAGGGGGCGGTGGTAGTGAGTATCAACTGATGAGCTGGAGGCTGTGCTCCTCGTTAGGGTTACTGCAGAACTAAGGGGGCGGTGGTAGTGAGTATCAACTGATGAGCTGGAGGCTGTGCTCCTCGTTAGGGTTACTGCAGAACTAAGGGGGCGGTGGTAGTGAGTATCAACTGATGAGCTGGAGGCTGTGCTCCTCGTTAGGGTTACTGCAGAACTAAGGGGGCGGTGGTAGTGAGTATCAACTGATGAGCTGGAGGCTGTGCTCCTCGTTAGGGTTACTGCAGAACTAAGGGGGCGGTGGTAGTGAGTATCAACTGATGAGCTGGAGGCTGTGCTCCTCGTTAGGGTTACTGCAGAACTAAGGGGGCGGTGGTAGTGAGTATCAACTGATGAGCTGGAGGCTGTGCTCCTCGTTAGGGTTACTGCAGAACTAAGGGGGCGGTGGTAGTGAGTATCAACTGATGAGCTGGAGGCTGTGCTCCTCGTTAGGGTTACTGCAGAACTAAGGGGGCGGTGGTAGTGAGTATCAACTGATGAGCTGGAGGCTGTGCTCCTCGTTAGGGTTACTGCAGAACTAAGGGGGCGGTGGTAGTGAGTATCAACTGATGAGCTGGAGGCTGTGCTCCTCGTTAGGGTTACTGCAGAACTAAGGGGGCGGTGGTAGTGAGTATCAACTGATGAGCTGGAGGCTGTGCTCCTCGTTAGGGTTACTGCAGAACTAAGGGGGCGGTGGTAGTGAGTATCAACTGATGAGCTGGAGGCTGTGCTCCTCGTTAGGGTTACTGCAGAACTAAGGGGGCGGTGGTAGTGAGTATCAACTGATGAGCTGGAGGCTGTGCTCCTCGTTAGGGTTACTGCAGAACTAAGGGGGCGGTGGTAGTGAGTATCAACTGATGAGCTGGAGGCTGTGCTCCTCGTTAGGGTTACTGCAGAACTAAGGGGGCGGTGGTAGTGAGTATCAACTGATGAGCTGGAGGCTGTGCTCCTCGTTAGGGTTACTGCAGAACTAAGGGGGCGGTGGTAGTGAGTATCAACTGATGAGCTGGAGGCTGTGCTCCTCGTTAGGGTTACTGCAGAACTAAGGGGGCGGTGGTAGTGAGTATCAACTGATGAGCTGGAGGCTGTGCTCCTCGTTAGGGTTACTGCAGAACTAAGGGGGCGGTGGTAGTGAGTATCAACTGATGAGCTGGAGGCTGTGCTCCTCGTTAGGGTTACTGCAGAACTAAGGGGGCGGTGGTAGTGAGTATCAACTGATGAGCTGGAGGCTGTGCTCCTCGTTAGGGTTACTGCAGAACTAAGGGGGCGGTGGTAGTGAGTATCAACTGATGAGCTGGAGGCTGTGCTCCTCGTTAGGGTTACTGCAGAACTAAGGGGGCGGTGGTAGTGAGTATCAACTGATGAGCTGGAGGCTGTGCTCCTCGTTAGGGTTACTGCAGAACTAAGGGGGCGGTGGTAGTGAGTATCAACTGATGAGCTGGAGGCTGTGCTCCTCGTTAGGGTTACTGCAGAACTAAGGGGCGGTGGCAGTGAGTATGAACTGATGAGATGGAGGCTGTGCTCCTCGTTAGGGTTACTGCAGGACTAAGGGACGGTGGCAATGAGTATGAACAGATGATGGAGGCTGTGCTCCTCGTTAGGGTTACTGCAGGACTAAGGGGCGGTGGCAGTGAGTATGAACTGATGAGATGGAGGCTGTGCTCCTCGTTAGGGTTACTGCAGGACTAAGGGGCGGTGGCAGTGAGTATGAACTGATGAGATGGACGCTGTGCTCCTCGTTAGGATTACTGCAGGACTAAGGGGCGGTAGCAATGAGTATGAACAGATAAGATGGTGGCTGTGCTCCTCGTTAGGGTTACTGCAGGACTAAGGGGCGGTGGCAATGAGTATGAACCGATGAGATGGAGGATGTGCTCCTCGTTAGGGTTACTGCAGGACTAAAGGGGCGGTGGCAATGATTATGAACAGATGAGATGGAGGCTGTGCTCCTCGTTAGGGTTAGTGCAGGACTAAGGGGCGTTGGCAATGAGTATAAACCGATGGTGGAATGGTGATTACAGAGAAAAATCGATTAAACTCGGAGATAAACCTATTCCACTGCCACTGTGTCTACCACGAATCTCATGTGTAGTCCGACTGGGAATGAACCTGGATTTCCACGGTGAGAAAACAGAGATTAACAGGCTGCCTATATAAGGGGTTTTAAGGAAACAGTAGCCGTTTACTTAATTACATAACACAAAAGCACACTGAGGGCAAAATGTCTGCTGGTTTCTTGCTTGGCTTATTCTTTGACCCTGAAGGAGGCGAGATATTCCTCGGAAATATCGGTTTACTTTCAACGGACTAAACGGCGTTAATATCCCAGACCACAGAAGTCTTCAAAATGATTTATGTTAAAGAAAGTGGTCAGTATAGTTACCACTGTACTTCAAAGGGTTACCTCCAATTATTAATTACATCCCACGGCGCCCAGATATCGATCAGAGCTCCATAATGAAGATACAGCACTGCCATTAGCCGACTGGGTCGCCCCTTCTTCGCCTCGGCCCACTGTGCCACTTTATGAATGGGTGCTCACGTGTTGCCTATATAGTACGGCGTATCAATTCGGGAAGCCTTGTAAACTATAAACCTTTTGCCTCAAGTCAGAGCTGCTATCCCACGTGCTTTGACTGCCAACCCCAACCCCTTCCCCCAACACCTCATCGGCACCCCTTTCACGACTCACCGCCATAACAAACACACCCAGCTGTGACGTCACGTCCCCACTGCAGCATCTGGTCCAAAGTTATTACAGGCGCCATACCACAGTCTTATGGGAAGATGTGATTCGAGTCTTGCGCAGGTCATCCGCGCTCGCAAAAGTCGCAAGTTCGATTCCCATTTATTTATTTTCTTATATTTACCTACAGGAGCAGTCGGCATACAGCATTCGGTATAGCGACTGGCTACGGACTGGAGAGGTCGGAGTTCGAGTAATGATAGGGTCAAGAATTTTCTCCACGACGTCCAAGCCGGCTCTGGGGTCCACCCAACCTCCTGTTCGGTGAGTACCGGGGGTAAACTTCCGGGGCGTGAAGCTGACCACTCACCTCCTACTAATGCTGAGCTCAACAAAATATTAATCTATACATCCACTCCCCCATACGCCTTCATGGCGTAGTGCTTAATTAGTTAAGCACTGGGTCAACTTTACCCTTTTTACCTTTATATTTACCTAAATTTCATTTTCTCCAACTCTCTCTCTCCTATTTCCCCTCTCCATTCCTCTATAGCCTACTTCCCTGCCTATGCGTTTATCTATCTGGACCGAAGGGCTGAGGGCTGTCCAATACTAGCTGACAAAGGAAAGTGGATACTTCACGACATGGGAGAAGCGCAGTCTCAGCCAAAAAAAAAAGGCATTAGGATGTAATTTCGTCTACCATGCCACACGTCTTTTTGTAAAACAAAGGAACCCTTGAAAACTGTACATATTGCCAGGTGTTGTGGATTTACTGACCACTTACAAGTCGTAACTACAAATGACTACAACGCTATCGCCGATTTCCACATTTTACGAGTCTTTTCCAGCTCGCAGTGTCATTATTGGACGTTTCTCGGTAACGGCTTCAAACAGTTGCTATGCATACTTCACAGACTCAACTGACTAGCTCCAAGGCTGGAGGCCATTTCACACCAGCCTCTTCACAGCCCGACTTACAACTGATTAAGGTCTAACCCTGCCCCTTGATTATAACATATGGGCACGGATCGCGTAAAACAACGCCGTTTCCAACAGTACCTCTACTGCTGCATCCGCTTCCGTTGTCCAGAAACGAATGCTGTTTCACGGCCGTTCACTAGCAACGGCTGTTTCTCTCGCTTCATAGTTCTTGCTTTGTGCAAGTACGCAATAATATCGTATCTACCTGCATACCTACCTACCTACCTTACCTCCCTCACCACTCAACCACACACCCGATCAGTGTTTTCCGTGGGGTACCTTGCTTCAACAGCAAATGCTCAGTCGGTAACCTGAATCCACACTGCACTGCGCAGACCTTCAATACTGAATCAAACTTTCGCCCTACCACAGCGTTCCCAACGTCAGAATTCCGACTGAAGGCGGTGTGCCTTCTAACAGTTGGAGAACTTTCTGTTTCCTAATGCCGCATCTTTCTTTCAGTGGGAGAACAAGCTGACAGAAGCAACCGAATCCAGCCGAAGGGTAAGGTCTGTATTGGAAGGCCCTGAGATGGCAGTCGCCCCCCAAAGGCTGTACAAACACACATGCCTGCATAAAGCAGCACAAATTACATTGCAAGTGTTTGGATGCACCGGCCACTCCTCTCAACACTTTGTTATGCAAATCAGGGCAGGAGGCAGACAGACGAGGTAAGTCTGCCCGTGCACCTGACCCACCATTACGGAAACGTAATAAGGCCATTCAATAGGGCAAACCGGGGGCACAAAAAGTAACGCATCAGTCACACAGACTTTCTGCTGGATGGCAAACGCCAGAGAGTTCACCACATACGTACAGCACTGCACCAACTTTCTGCAACGTCCAATACAAAATGACAGACAAGCTGTATCAGTCTTCAGTCAACGATGCACTTCAACAGCTCCGATTACATTAATAAACAAGAAAGTTTGGGAAGAACTAGTCGCCTATTTTCCTTGGATACCACACGGACCGCACATAAAACAAAAATTGGGGGGGGGGCACAGTTGCCCAGTAAGGATAGGGGAGGGATACACAAGCAGCGAGCTGATCTCGTAAGCCTTAAATTTGGGGAGGGGATACACAGACAACTACGTGCTTTCATACGCCTCCTTTTATTTCTTTCAAATCAAGTAATGCAGGCTAATAATTCTAAAGAAAAGAAAGGACGCGTCAGTGGCCTCATCTGACGTAAAATTCCGGCATCTGACAGGAGCGAATGAGGAAAGTCACGAAGACAGTCGGCATCCGGGAGTAGATTTGAACTCGGGACCTTGGAAATAGAAAGGAGTGTTAAGGATACGACGTCGTTCAGTTCAGCGACGCTAATCAGGGGATGAGACAAGCGCAGTGTCATGTCCTATTCCAAAAGAAACGCTTAACATCCCTACGAAAGCCACGAGAACACGCCAGTGGCTCGCCACAAAGCTCACATTTATGCAGCACCAAAGGAGAGCTTACGAACGAGTGGAAAAAAATGTTAGGCAGTTTTATGGTTCAAGGTAAAGGTAAAGCTGTCCCTGTGCTCAACTAATTAAGCACTACGCCATGAACACGTATATAGACCCAAGTTTTTCTTGATCTCGGCACTAGTTCGAGGTGAGTGGTCAGCTTCACGTCCCCGTCGTTTTACCCCGGGGAAAGAGCCCCCGGTACACAATGGGTAGGAGGCTTGGTGAACAAGTCTGGACAACATGGATGTGGGTAGAATAGATGGCTGAGGCACTATGCTACAAGCCGGAAGATTGCGGGTTGGATTCCCGACGTCACTGAATTTTTCAGTTAACCTAATCCTTCCAGCCGCACTATGGCCCTGGGGGCGACTCAGCCTCTAAGAAATTATCACCAGGAATCTTTCTGGGGGTAAAGGGCTGCCGGCACGTAAGGCTAACAACCTGATCGCCATCTGTGAGCCGATTGTCTTGAAAATGTTGGAACCTGGACATCTCACAACCCTATGGGCCTCCACGGTTTATTACAGGGATAGCTCTACCTTACTACCATGGTTATCTGAGATTAAAGTAGCAACACACACTACGGGTTTGAGAATATTTGAACCGAAGAGAGATGAAGTGACACGAAGTTGGATTAAATTGCATAATGAGGAGCTTCGTAACTTGTACACTTCACCAAGTATAATGAAAATGGTCAAATCAAAGAAGATGAGATGGGCAGAGCATGTAACACAAACGGGGAGAAGAGGAATGCAGATATGTAATTGGTGGGAAAGCCAGGAGGAAAGAGAACACTAGGGCCTCGACGTAGGTGAAAGGATAATATTAAAATGAATCTTAGAGACATGGGTGGTATGGACTGGATTGATGTGGCTCATGATAGGAACCACCGGACGGCTGTTGTGAA
This sequence comes from Cryptotermes secundus, assembly GCF_002891405.2. Classification (NCBI taxonomy): domain Eukaryota; kingdom Metazoa; phylum Arthropoda; class Insecta; order Blattodea; family Kalotermitidae; genus Cryptotermes; species Cryptotermes secundus. The sequence goes on from NW_019724754.1 coordinate 402,137, forward strand.
CACGGTACTGAACTTTCTGGTTCCATGAAATGTTGGGAAATTCTTTAGTACCTGCACAACTGGCAGCTTCACAAAAATGGCTCAGCTACATGGCAGTGCAGCAGAACGCATGTAGCTCAGATTACACAGTGCCCCTGGTCACACCGATGTGAGCATGTGTGTATATTATTAATACAGCAGTAAGAAGAACATATAGTTCAACGAACCGTGGTGATAGTCACAGTTTAATTCGGTTGTTAGTCTTAGGTAAAAGGTAAGTAAAGTAAAGCTGTCCCTGTACCAGGCCATGAAGGCCCATAGGGTTGTGACACGTTGAGGGTCCCACATTATCTAGACAATCGGGGCACAGTTGGCGATGAGGTCAGCCTTACGCGCCGGCCGTCCTTTAACCCCAGGAAGATTCCTGGTACTCATTTCTGTTGGAGGCTGAGTCGATCTCGGGGGCCATAGGGTGGTTGGAAGGATTAGGTGAATTGACAAATCCAGTAACCTTATTGGGAATCTAACCCGCGACTTTCTGGCTTGTAGCATAGTGCCTCAACCAACTACGCTACTGCGTATTACTAATCTTTACAATGTCAATACCGAAACTGTGGTATCAGAAACACTACTGCGACTCTGCGCTGAATGCAAGACAATAAGCGTATCCTTCTCTCTCCGCAAGACAAGGTTTCCAATAAGTAAACCGAATTCCGTGGAATTGTTAATTGTTCTTTCATGTGTCGTTCACCCTTGAGGTCAAGTCAGCCACACAGCTCTTAATCAACTGTCACTTCCCTCTTTCAGGCCCAACATTCTATTCTCGAAGTACCACAGTTGGATATTTTATTCGAGAATAATTATTTACAGCATTAACTGTCACTTGGATTGTGACTGGCAGCAATTAGGTCGATAAATAACTCGTCCGCCCTCGTTATGAATCCTACAACAGCAAAACGTTCGCATAAAAAATACAATCAATTTGCATATGCAATCAATCACCGCTCGGAACGTATTTCAGGCGTAATTTTTCTGAAGTAGAGAGAACGCTAATGCAAGGGCCGCGGGCTCGATGTCTATATATTGATCGGAACTGCTGCTCATGCTATCCGGTACATCCTGCAGGGAACCGGAGGCGAGTTCAATTAGCGGGGGAAACTCTCGCGGGGGTCCACAAAACAACGAACAACCTGAAGCTGTTGTAATGACGCGCACATGTACTGGCCATTACGCATTATTACACTACGCGCGTACAGTCCACTCACAGTTACACTGGGCTCTAGGGCCAGCGGTAACAGCTCTAGGGGTTTGTGGGAGACAAAGAAGGAAAAAAACATTGGGATAGGAAACAAAAATAACAAAGAACCCAAAAAATGGGAGGGGCAGAAAACAGTAGGAAGGAAATAAGAGAAAGAAAGATAAATAAAGAACAGAAAAAGAAACAAAAGAAAGAGAAACGGCAAACAAAATAAACGTAAAGAAAGAGGAACGCTAAGCTCCGACAAACCACACCGAAATACACCGCCGAGAGGCGTGCAGTATGCTAAAAAAAACAAGCACAACTACACAACAAGGCACAAGTCACTGAGCTGGAAACATTCTTCTCGTCTGTAGCGTTGTACTTTTGCTTTCTATAAGTACACAGAAGGTCGTGACACGCTAAACTGCACGGTACTGGCGTTGTGTATGGATGATTAAAACACAACAAAGCATTATGGGCATTATTCTACCTGGCCTAATGCGATGTGCCGCTCCATAATTAGATTTGCCTGATGAATTTCACAGTTGACGGGACCGCTCACATTAGCCTCCACGGCATCACTTTCTGCAGTCTTACAGAAAAGTTCTTTGAAGAATGGACACATCAGTGGGCGAAGAGTCTAAAACAATGCGGTCTATTTCTGCCAGAAGAAATTGCAACTAAATATAGTAACGTTGTAGCCCCGTGGTGTCATAGCTTCTGTAACGATATCGCCCATTCCGAACAGGTTGCTGAAGCAGTAACATTTACGTATATTATGGAGATGTATGGTTCGAACCTTCGCCAGGCCATCAACCATCCTGACTAAGGTTCTTCGTGGCTTTCCTCAGTCTCCCAGGAAAAGGTAAGGATAATAGTCATTAGGCCACGATCGTTTCCTAACAAATCCTTGTAAGATCTGAGGTTTTCACGGCGGTGACTATGAAGAATACCATCTTATGGGATGTGGCGCCGTGTAGATATTTTGTTAACCGACGTTTCAATGGAACATTTCGCCTCCATCAAGAAATCCGCGAGCGATGAACAAGCGTGAGCAGGTGTCTGTGAGACCAGTTTGCGGATTTCTTATGCCCTGAAGACGGAGGCGATACGTTCTTCCGAAACATCGGCTAACAAAATATCTACACGGCGCCACATCCAAGAGGACGGCATTCTTCAAATCCTTGACACTTCACTGCTCATCAGTCATCCTACCATTCACTGCTATGCAGTCTACAAGCTTACAGCAACGTAAAATCGCCCAAGCGCTACCAGAAACATTTCCTTGACAAAATCAAGCGATTACATTGGTACGCGTACCTTAATTGAAGTGTACTTGTTCGACGCACTGCAAACCACTACTACATGCGGTGGAGGGCAGAGAGATTTCTTCCATTCAGTGGCCACAACAGAATCGCGTTGTTTCCTACCTCCAACCGACATAAAGGCAAAGCGGTAAAAGGTCAAGTTGACCCTGTGCTTAACTAATTAAGTACTACACCATGAAGGCGTATGGGGGTGTGTTTGTATAGATCCACATTTTCTTGACCTCGGCACTGGTTGGAGGTGAGTGGTCAGCTTCACGCCCCGGCCGCTGGTAAAGCGGTCCCTGTGCTTAACTAATTAAGTACTACACCATGAAGGCGTATGGGGGAGTGTGTGTATAGATCCACATTTTCTTGACCTCGGCACTGGTTCGAGGTGAGTGGTCAGCTTCACGCCCCGGTCGCTGGTAAAGCGGTCCCTGTGCTTAATTAATTAACCACTATGCCATGACGTTACATGGGGGAGTGAAGGTACATCTCCACCTTTCGTGACCTCGGCACTAGATGGAGGTGAGTGGTCAGCTTCACACCCCACGCGCTTTACCCTCAGGAAAAGGATAACAGGCATCCACTGATTAGGAATTTGGGTGGGCCCCAAAACCGGTCTGGACGCCGTGGAAATCTGCAGGGGATCTCTAACCCACACTCCAAATTCAAACTACCCTCATAACAGACCCTGCACACCAGCAGCTGATACTTCCTCCATTTCCCCCGCCTCCCCCTTCCCCCATCCTTCCTACTACTTTATTTAATGATGCCTTATCAAATGCATTATATCGCGCGTCAGATGTGGGAGTTATGAACGATTAATTCGATTGTTATAGAATTGGAAGTTGGGTTATTCAGAAAAGATTAAAACAATTTTAACCGCACATATGGGACCTCTTGGGTGGCTCTACAAGTAAAGTTACAACATAATATCACACGAGAAACAAGACACTACAAATTGAGAACACGGCAGAAATAAAAATTATATCGGAAACAACACGTAAATGGGTCGCAAGACAGCAGAATGGCCACATTATCCTACTTAAAAAATCCATAAAGACACAGACATGTTGGAAGACCGAGAAGTAAATGGCAAATTCAGTTTTTCTAACTCTTAAACATCAGAATGGACTTGTGGCACTAAATCCTTCAACTTAAAAAGAATTTGCTAGGCTGTAAAATGAAGTTACTTTTACCTTGCTTACTTACTCATAGAGCTGAGTCCTTCTGGAGGAGCCGCCAATTTTGCGGCTACTCAAGAATTTCCCAGCATATTACGGAACCCGAAGGTTCATCACCGTGTTCACAAGAGCCCTCCACTGGTCTATGAAGGAAGACCACACTATTTAAACATGAAGTACATACATGTGTAGGATTTGGGGTTCTCACAGCGGTGGCTATGAAGATATGAACTCATGTAGTCCGTTGAAAGTCAGCCGACGTTTCGGACGAACATATTGCCTCCATCTTCAGGGCACAATAGTCAGTTAGTTATTGGAGAGGGTGGGTTTCCCCATGCACTTAGACCAGTATTGGTCCATTGTGCTTCCCTCTATGATATTCTACCAGTCTCTATACCCTACCGTTATTGGTGCGTACCATCAGTCCCAACCGAGCCAGCGAGTTCGGCCTCTACTGGCTTGGCGGTATCTATAATGCTTCCCTCATCTATCAGAGGCGTTAGAGACTACTGTTGGGCGGGAAATGTCCTTGAATTTGGCTCAGTGACCTCCTTTGGAGACATGAGCTTCTTTTACGTGCCGTAAAGCTACGACACGGGACCCACGGCGCAAAGTCCCTGCCGGAGGACTTGTTCCCTCAATTTTTCCGCCCTTAAAAGTTCCAGGACCTCCGCCGGGTTTGAACCCGCGTACCACGAGTCATGAGGTGGGAACGTTAGATATAAGTGTTACTGTAGTAAGCAAAATGCAAGAGCACTGAACAGCTACAGACACCCAACAAGCACAACCTTTGGTTATGTGGGGGCACAGTGTCCTGTATTGTGTACTGCGGATCTCTGAGTGAATTCAACGAATAAAACAAGATCACTCAAAAGGGATTTATCAGTGAAGCCTTGTCAGTCTGTAGCGGCAGTCAATTTAGCAAAACTGCAGCGCTGACAACTACTGAGAGTACAATTTCAATATCTAGAATTGCAAGCGCAATCATAAAACTAACGCGAATAACGACAGCAGACACTACATGAAACAAACCGCTTTGAACTAGTACCATACCGCTGATAAAGCGAACACCCCACATCGCTCTTACAACGTTAACAACCCTCGCCAACAGAGATACTTCATAAACGTCAAAGTTTTCTGCCATCCAGACATTAGGATGACCGTTGGCTTCGTCAAGTTTCTAGCTTGGTGTGTTCTTCGACCCTGAAGATGGATGCGATACGTTCCTCAGAAACGTCGTCTCTCTCAGAACTACATGGTGTTACAACCCAAAATACTATATTCATTGCGATGATGGAACCAAGGAGGATGAGTAAGGCATATAGCACGCATAATATATAATTATGCATATAAAAATTTGACCGCAAAATCGAAAGAGGAGAGCCCTCTTCGAGGGTGTAGACGTCGATGGTAGAATAATATTAAAATGGACTTCACATCTGATGATACTTCCAAGATGCAAGCAAGGCTGTCCCAGTACTCCATTATGTACCGCAGATACAGCTCACGTGTTCGTACCATCGGCACTACGTGAAGGTGAATAATCTGTCTCACGCCCCGGCTGTTTTACCCTGCGAGAAGAGTCTCATTACCCAAGAGAATGGGAGGGCGCCAGAGCCGATCTGGACGCGGCAGCCAGGATAAAGTCGAGTCACTGCTGGGAATCGAACCTCGGTCGTTCAGCTCATAGCCAGTCTCTGTACTGAGCCTAGGCTCAACGAATTCCACTGCTCGCTGCACTAAGGTTTAAAAATAACCAGTCAGGTCAAATCAATCACAACCCTAAGTCTCAATCGGCCTTGACACAATATACCGTTACAGGGGGCACCAAAACAATGAACGCATCGAAGATACGAGGTTCTCATGGTAATGACTAGATGTGACGCCACGAAGTCTGGTAGACAGGCAACAGCGTTTCGGAAAAACCTGCTGCCTCCACTTTGAAGCTATAAGAGGCACGCTGAAACATAAATACGAAGGCAACATGCTCCCCCGAAACGTCGGCAACAATTTAAAAAAAAACAGGCGTCAGATCCAGAACAGTAATCATCTTAACAGTGAGAACCACAATCGCCAAGTCGTTTCAAAACGATGGTATCACTCTACCCGACAACACGGCGTCACATCCCAGGAGGCAGTAACCATCACATCAGAGAAACGTTCAAACAGTAGAAACTACTTTATTTCTACCCTGAAGATGGAAGCGGCAGGTTTCATCGTAACACTCGTACATATCTACCGGACTACAAGGTGTCACACTAGACATACATGTATGTCGGACTGAGGTTCTCACAGCAGTGGTTATGAAGAGTACAATCTTCTGGGATTTAACGCCCTGTAGTCCGTTGAAAGGTAACAGACGTTTCGGAGGAAAATCATCTTCATTATTCTGCCACGAAGATGTACGAGGTATGTACCTCCGAAACGTCGGTTGGTTTTCAACGGATTACTCAGCTTTAAAACCCAGAAGGCAGTACTGTTTATTAGACACATTCAGATAGTAGAAACTACATTGGAAGAGGCAGGTTCCTTCAAAACGTTCGTCACATCCCGTGAGATGGTAACCAAACATTATAGACACCCGTTCGGGCGGGAAGAACGACATGACGTCACGAATCAGCTGTTTATAACGATATGTTCTGTTTCCACTTTACTCACTGCCTCCTTTCTGTCCCACTCCACAGGCCACTGCACTCAAATTACGGTTGCTGCAGACTCACATGGGAGCAGGGTAATAAATCAGCCGACACCCTCAAACGGTTTGGTGCCTGTCCAATTTGTATTCGGGGACTCCCCTTGATGTATCGGGCTGTGTCGTCAGCACGTATGAATGACCTACATTACAAGATATAATAGCAGATAAAAACAAGCAGCAACTGAATGGACCGGCCTGTGGACAGCACACACGTACTAGGCCCTCACGGGGCCCCATCCGGGAAACTTCCCTGCACGCCCGACCTAACATAAACCTCCACTGCCAGAACATAATGATAACCTGCACAATCCTCTCTTCCATACATATTAATTAAGCATCACTCCACCAAGAAATATGGACTGCAGGTACAGCTCCACCGTGTCCAAAGTGACCTCCTCTCTTCGGATTTCCATGTAAAAATTTGTTAAACCTTTCATTTTCCTTACTGCACTATATGCCTACACCACCTCTTCTTGAATTAATTGTCGCCGCAAAATTAAAGACGGACCGACTGACTTCACTGCTTAATACTGCTGGTCTTCGCCATCAAGTGATTCTCGGTTCCGAATCTTATGGGAATAATGAGCATGTTTTACTGTCTGACAGCTGTGGGAGCCTTCAGAACTTCTAAAAATACTGAGTCAGAGTCAAAGTCACTTTACGACTGGTGGGATATGGTCGATCAGTTCATTTTGGCGCCAAGCCCCTTGAGGATTACGACCAGAGATTCTTTTTACTTCTACACGGCATATAAAATTCAGTCCGTACCTCACAAGAAACATGTCTCCGATACAAAGCCCAACCGGTTACTGCTGTTTAGGGAACCAGTCGCTGTTTATTGTGACAACCGTACGGAACACACAGATACACTCTGTGGGCAGAATGCAGTATATATAAGAATTCAGTCCGTACCTCACAGGGAACATTACGTCTATGCTACAGAGCCCAACCGGTTACTGCTGTTTGGGGAAACATCCGCTGTTTATTGTGAGAACCGTACGGAACACACAGATACACTCTGTGGGCAGAATGTAGAGTTTTAGTATGTTCAGTCCGTACCTCACAGGGAACGTATTACGTCTCCGCTACAGAGCCCATCCGGTTAATGCTGTTTAGGGAAACAGTCACCGTTTACTGTGAGAACCGTACGGAACGCATAGATACACTCTGTGGGCAGAATGCACAGTTTAGTATGTTACAGGAAGAGGCGCATATACAGTCACTGGGTTTAAAGGGTTCAGAAATGATTGTATCTACGAAACCATTATCATTCACGAACGGGGGCACGCGACAGCGTAGCTAGTTGAGACACTATGCTTCAAGCTCGAATGTCGCGGGTTCGATTCCCCGATGAGGGCATTGCATCTTTCAATTCGCCTAATCCTTCCAGCCGCACTATGGCCCTTAGGTCGACTTAGCCTCTAACAAAACTGAGTACCAAGAATCTTCCGGGGGGGGGGGGTTACAGGGCGGCCGGTCGGCGCGTAAGGCTGACAACCTCACCGCCATCTGTGAGTAAATTGTCTAGAAAATGTGGGAGCCTTGAAGTCTCACACCCAGTGGCAGCTCGTAGCTAAAATTAGTGGGGGTGCTGCTCCAGAAAATTTGTAGCCTTTGTTTTAAAATTGTATAAAAGGAAACAAACATGTATAAAAAGAAAATTTATTCAGAAACTTGATAAAATCCTAAAAGAACAAAATCAAATATTTTTTACTTACTTTAACCTAAATTGTTACAGTTCAAGCTTAATCTATTCATTTAAAAAT
>NW_019724754.1:410718-506412 GCF_002891405.2 Cryptotermes secundus
TCCCTCTCCCTTGCAGCCTCGCGTGTAGCTTCCTATGTGCACATGCGCACAGTCAACGAACACCTCGCCGCTGGAACTGGCTACTGACATTAAGCTTAAGGATTATATATTGTATTGTACAAGTATAAAGAAAGAATTAAAGAAAAAAGGACGCATTATATAAATGTTATCGATAATATCAAGTGGAAATTGGGGGTGCTGCAGTTCCGCAGTGCCTATACACGGGCCGTCCCTGCTCACACCCCTATGGGGCTGCACGGCCTTTACAGGAATAGCTTTACCTTTACCTTTTATCGTTCTCCAACTTTCAGTCCCTTTGTTACTTCGGCTGCCCGTGGAGGGACCGGCGAAAACCACGAAAAAAAATCTGGAGGTGTCAATGTCCCGAATAAATATGAACCACGCACCTACCAAATAAAAATCAAAAGTGTTATCTTTTAAGCTAACCTGCTGGATCGAATGGCACCAAACACTTCAGTTCCTCAAACCAGCTCGATACTTCTAATTACCACTTGCTTTTAGATTCCAAACTCTGCACTTACCAATCCACTAGGTAATTAATATATTTCGTATGAGTCTCACAACAAATGGAGATTATATCATTAAGCGGTATTAAAATCATTAGTCAAGTTATTATAAATGTTGATTTAAGGCAACTTTCATGCTTCGAAGGCCTAAAAACTACAATTTACTTTAAGCTCGGTTCATATGGTACTAGATAAATTTCTCGCCGAAGTCTCCAATATCAGATTTCATGAAAATACATCCAACGGTTCATGGATTATTTCGTGTGCACGCAAAGACGGACTGAGTGAACTGAGTAAAGGCTTCGCAAGTTTGCGAACGCACCTAAAATCGTAATAGTGCACTTCAAAAGAAAGATATGTTATCTTAAACACAATTCTCCCGCTTGAACCGAATTAATAGTCGTAACAATTACTGAAGTCGTGGGGGAAATGACGAACATGCACAAAACCACTGGACATTCGAGTTGCCACAGGAAAGGTCTCGTACCGGCACCAACACGAACTAGCACCGTGTACACACGAGAAACAAAACACTGCGTGAATCGTGCCCTCTCAAATTTACTCACCCAATAGGAGGGCAGCATTTGCTCTTCAACTATAGTAAATCCTCGCTAATCCGGTTATACTTAATCCGGATCGAAATATGAAAAATTCTGTTCACAGCTGAGTACATACTGTAGCGTGTACAGCCGTTGCTATGCAACGACCGCGAAATAGGCGGATATACCAGGGTTCAAATCTGAGACAGTAAAATATGGTCGCCAGTCCCAAGGGACTCGGATCCGAGAAAGACTGCGCTGGCAAGGGTCAGCAGCAAATACGTACAAAAGACAGACCCGTTCTCGTCAGAGGGCGTCCCACAAAAACAAGACCGTACTGTCAAACAGTAATAAATATCTGGTCATCTTACTGACTGACCGTCAGTCGCAATGTGAGTTTGACTTTGATCCTGTCACGGGTGTTTGTGAAGAGGACTTGTGCGCGTGAGGCTAAGAATCTCCACTGTTTAAATGCGTTACCAGAAAATGACTAGTGAACACAATGCAGGCTGGAGAAGACTTAGCGTGTAGTGATCCGCGAAGTGTGAAACTCAGCGATTGCATTATAGTTACTTGTACTTGCGATCCGTATGTGGTCAATAAATCGAGTTACCAATCCAAACCTCGTCTACAGTCACTCATACTCGTGACAGTACTTTAAAAAGGACACATGGAATTTAGAATAAGAGGACTTTCAGGCTGTGTTGAGAGCAACCGGAACGACTGAAACCACGCAAGAAAAATCCAAGATTGACTTGAGCTGGATGAACGAGAATAAATATTCTTCTTCATCCAGCTCAAAAAAAAAAATATATATATAGTTTATTTTTATTTTCATCAGCACTTCCTATCTTATTAAATTTTCTGTTTTCTAAGCTTTTTTTTTTTGGTCTTTTATGGATATTTTGTTTCATTAATCCGGATGCCCCCCCCCCATTATCCCAGATATGCGAGAGTTTACACCATTCAGCACACTTTTTTACACATACATCATTAATGTAGCGAACGTTTCATCTGCCTGCGCTTTTCACACCTTGCCCTTCTCAACAAACTGCGCAGCTGATTCGGTATTGAGTCCCCTGTGATGACTGAAGGGTATGTACGGTGTACACACGCGTCAGGTCCTTGTTTGCCTCCCACAGAGCTTCAGTACTTCAACACTACTTCTCGTCACGTCACGTAAGTCTGAGAGTTCTGGTGCGCACAGCAAACTTGCTGGTCTCTATAAAATACTTGTACTCTACAAGCATAACACTGATGTTTATATGTGGGCTTCTGGCCAATATACATTTCGTGTTCATCTAATAGTAAACGCACTTAGGTTCATCTCATTAGCCCCAAGTTTACACTACTTGGCGACTGTCCTAACAAAAGGACATCACTGAAACACACACAGCTGCATGATCAGTCCATAAAGTGCTTACGTCATCAGTGACGTATACTACACCAACTGCCAGCAGAAACATTGAACACGTTTGTATAAGTTCCAGCTGTAAATGAAACCATACTGAATCTCGCCCCTTGCATAACATATCATTGATATGTATACAAAGTTGAAAAAATCGTAAGAAATGGGTTCGTTAGACTACACACCGGAGGAGATGGCTTTTCAAACTGTGGATCCCGGCCCACCGTAACGTCACCTATGGGGGGTTTCCAAGTTGTCGACATTTATTTATTATACAATTGCATTCACGCATAATTTTGATAAGTTAGTAAATTTTAATACAGGTGCTTTCGGAAGGCGTAGTTACAGCAAAGGAAATCTTTCGCTGACTCTACAGGAACCCAGCGTAGCGTGCAGAGCCCTACTATGTGACGAGGACGAGATATGCGAATCTGAGACGCTTCTAGGCAACGGCTCGGCAAACACGTTCCCGCAGCAACGAATCGACGCGCAACAATAGAGGTACTGTTGGAAATGGGATGTTACTATGTGGTGCGTGCTGAGGAGTTACAAGGAAGACAAATGGGTTGACCAAGTCAGTTCTGTAATGGAGTCTCCGTCAAAAGAAGTGAATACCATTTCCATAATTGAGTACACCTATTCAATTTTATGATAGAGCCATCCATGTACGGAGAACCGTTAAAATCAAACATGGAAAATACAAATTTCGTGAATTTGGAACGCCGTACCACGAAAGAACCATGTAAAAACTGGGTCGTTTATTGCGTAGCCATAAAATTCCGCACCAGTACCATGTTGTGCATTTCTTGGCAAAGAAAAATACGTAAAATGTATATGTTTCATGGCCTCGCTCTATTCATTTCGCACTCGCAGCTACAACGCAACATTATCAAACAGGAAGCTGGATGTAATTTCGCGATGCCGCCATATTGTTATTAGTGACTGGAGGGAATTAAAAACTATGAAGCTGTGGTGACCTCCAGTGGCACAGTGATCATATTGCTTCATGGAAATGTATTAAATAGTTCAAAGCTCATTTAGGAGAGGTGTCAGATATGACTGTATCTAAAAAAATCAGAGGTTGCGACCTTTTTGAGGCAAATGGCACATGTAACCGGTGCCAACACACGAGCAAAAATTACACAGGGGACAGATTTAACTTCGGAAGCTATGGCCATATACAGTGGTACAGCACATCACAGGCTTCATACTCGAGCGCGTACGCACACAGACATAGCGTTTCGGGGTTTCCTGTTTCCCACCGCAGCCTTAACACAAAATGCCCACAAACAGTATAACTTTCACAAAGAATTACTGGGTTTTGGACTCTTCCCAATGTCCGGAATTCTAGGCAATAGAGGACACGACGTTTCGGAAACTGGTTCTCTTTCCGTCTGCAGGTGAGAAAGGAAGACACTCAGTTGGGCTAATCTCAATCACTGGGCCTTTAGCCCTTTCTAATGGGCCCAAATGAGTAATGACGTCCTTTCTCACCGGAAGACGGAAACAGAACTAGTTTCCGAAACGTCACGTCCTCTATTGCCTATAATTCCGGACGATGGAAAAAAAAACAGTAATTCTGTGTGTCATCCAAACGCGTCAGAACCCTTCAGAATCTAATAGTATGAAATTTACTGCGTGAGAGATAAAGGCAAAAGTTTTCCTTGTGTTTAACTAATTAAGTACTATGCTATTAAGATGTATGGGGGGGGGGGTGGATGTTTAGATCCGCCATTCCTGGACTTGGCACCAGACGATGCGAGCCATCTTACTCAATAATCAACTATACTTCAACATTACAACTATTTAAGATTTGAGGTTTTCACGGCGGTGACTGTGAAGAAAGCAGTCTTCTGGGATGTGGTGTTAACCGACGTTTCGAAGGAACGTATCGCCTCCATCTTCAGGGTAGAAGAAAAAATAAGGAAATCCGCAAGCGAAGATACAGTGGGAGCAGGTGCAGGCAGACTAACGTCAAAAATAAACTCCGCTTGCACCCGCGGTCACTGTTTCTTCGGTTGCGGATTCTTATTTTTTCTTCTATCCTGAAGATGGAGGCGATACGTTCCTTCGAAACGTCGGTTAACACCACATCCCAGAAGACTGCTTTCTTCATTACAACTATTCTTTACACAACCGCTGAAATGTTAACACTGTAAAATTTGGTGATGCATGCAATATCAAACACCTATGGAGCTCTTTCTATTGCTTCCATCGTGTTGAGTAATACTGCACAGTATTATTATGCGACCTTAAAAAAAACAAATTCATTATTAATTAAACCAATAATATTGTATTAACATTCTCATTATAGAATAACTTTATCACCGTCACTCAAAAGGAAAACAGAACTATCAGTAGCCATTTACACCACACCACATGATTACACGTCACTCAAAAGGAAAACAGAACTGTCAGTAGGCATGATTACACGTCACTCAAAAGGAAAACAGAACTGTCAGTAGGCATTTACACCACACCATATGATTACACGTCACTCAAAAGGAAAACAGAACTGTCAGTAGGCATTTACACCACACCATATGATTACACGTCACTCAAAAGAAAAACAGAACTGTCAGTAGGCATTTACACCACACCATATGATTACACGTCACTCAAAAGGAAAACAGAACTGTCAGTAGCCATTTACACCACACCATATGATTACACGTCACTCAAAAGGAAAAAAGAATTGTCAGTAGACACTTACACCACACCATATGATTACACGTAACTCAAAAGGAAAACAGAACTGTCAGTAGCCATTTACACCACACCATATGATTACACATCACTCAAAACACAACCATATTACAACATCTACATATAATGCATTTTCAGGTGCACAAAGAATTAGAAAAACCCAGACTTCCACAAGACCTCTCTTCTCTACAATACTTACACTTCACGCTGAAATAAACTAATTTCTTAAATCTTTCTGAATTATATCGTTTTATATTTCATAACTTACTAACTTACTTATGGAACTGAGCCCTTCTTGAGGAGAAGCCAAATCTACAGCACCTCAAGAATTTCCCAGCATTTTATGGAACCCGAAGGTTCATTACCATGTTCACAAGAGCCCTCCACAGCTCCCACAGACCAATCCAATCAATACCATCCCAACCTATCTAAGATCCATTTTTATATTGTTCACCCAAATACGCCTTGGTCTTCCCAGTGGGCTCTTTCCTTCTGGCTTTCCCACCAATATCCTATACGCATTCCTCTTCTCCCCCATTCGTGTTACATACCTTGCCCACCTCATCCTCCTTGACTTGATCATTCTAATTATACTTGGAGAAGGGTACAAGTTATGAAGATATTTTTTTTTATTTTATGACTAGTAATAAAAATATAATGAAACACAAGAATTATAACGAATTTTATGTTATTAATGATAACTAATACGGATCCACATTAGAAATATAATTCCATAACGAACAGTACACTTCATGAATACAGCCTGATGATGATCCCGCTGGATCAAATGTTAATGCAATAATATTTGTTTATTTATTATGAATTTGTTGCCTTGACGGTTCTACAATAATGCTACCTGAGCTACTGTAGACAACCGTAATTATCTTTACGTTACAAATCATTGAAATGAGGAGGGTTTTTGTAAAACCCGAACATGCACAGTCCCAAATGCCGATGAAATGAACTATTAGAAGTAACCTGTGTGACGGATATATACCGGGAAACTGTCAAACCTAAACAAAACTGCATGCAACTTACGTACATCTTGCCAATACGTTCTGCGCAATAATAATGTATGCTAATGCGACAAGAAAAAACACTGCGGCACAGTTTTGGGACGCCACCCGAATCTTCATTCCCAATTCTTGTCAGCTTCGGTGGCATAATCTGTGCTTGGCGTTCATCGAACTCCCTAACTTGGTATATCGTGTTATAGTTGTGCCCAACTCCAAATCCACTAACCGGCAGTCAACTGCAAAACTTCAACCGACATTAACAAAAAAAGAATTTGCAATTCGGGCTAACACGTAAATGTAAAAGTAAGTAAAGCTATCCCTGTAACAGGCTGTGAAGGCCCATAGAGTTGTGAGACGTCGAGGGTCCCACATTATCTAGACAATCGGCTCACAGATGGCGGTAAGGTTGTCAGCCTTACGTGCTGGCTGCTCTTTACTCCTCAATTAGGTCAACTGAAAAAATCCAATCACCTCATCGGGACTTGAACCCGCGACCTTCCGGCTTGTAGCATAGTGCCTCAACCAACTATGCTAAGGGCCGCGCCACAGCTCAAGCGGTTAGTCGCCGGCTTCCCATCGCAGCGGCCCGGGTTCGATCCCTAGTTTCGTCAAGTGGGATTTGTGGTGGACAAAGTAGCGCTGGGGCAGGTTTTCTCCGAGTACTTCGGTTTCCCCTGCCAATCTTCATTCCACCAATTGCTCCACAAACACTCTCACCTATCATCTGAGGCTGGTACAATAGGCCAGAAGTGGCCGCAGTACAAGAGACTGAGTCCCACCCCACTAGCAATGAAAAAAAAAACAAAACAACTACGCTCTTGCGTGCCCCCCCCCAACACGTAAATGTGGCGGTATAAAACGTTCCCCTGCTTCTTGACAACACGCCGTACAGTAAAACGTCATCGGGTCCACAAACACTATGCAGATCAACTGGAAAACAACCCCGTTTGAAAACTGAATAATGAAACAGCTTTCATATTTCATGTGTTTACTTGTATTTAACGTCATGAAACAGGTACCCGGATTTAAAACAACTGACAGCTATACTAGTCAATATTAGCACTGTCAACCACATAAAACTTTAATTGACTTAACGGGCGGTGAGCGAAGTAATAGAGTAAACGATAAAATGTTTTCCATTTGACAAATTTCTTTCACATACATCACATCACGAATAAACGTATGCAAAGCGAGAGATCGAAGAGACGGTACCAATCCCTCATGCAATTCTCTTTATCAAATTGTGTTATCGTCAGTGTCAAAAATCCCAATAACTGCTGAAGAGCAAATTGACCTGTGACCTCAGGAATAATTCACCATAGCTTTTTAATTACATACAAGCCCTTATATGAAGAGGAGCAAGGGGTGATGTACGTCACAGACCTGACATAAAAGTGGTTATGAGAATAACATGACAGACGTGGGGGCAGAATACTGAACTCAATGCCTCTCACCGGTCAGCCGCACCAAAAGTCTCAATTCGCCACGCCTATTAGGAGACAATCCAGATTTGCCCCACCCAGCAAAAAAACAAAAGCGTTTATCAATGGTTCGATCGGGGGTGAAAAACGTATAATACAGGAATGGCCAAACTTACTAAACATCGGGGCTGTATATGATACTAGGGAGTCATTAAAGTGGTCACAAATGGAAGTAAAACAGCTCTAATGGATGTAATAGGTGTATCAACAGGTAGCAGCAAATGCGCATGTTCAGACGCTGGTTTCAGTAGTCAAAATGGCGACCGTGCTTCAGGTGTGTAATACCGAACGACAAGGTTTTGTTATGCGTTTTTTGTGGACAAAAGAATACAAAGGATATTCATAAAGGAATGTTTTCTGTTTACGGTGGGAAATGTTTGTTGCGTAAAGCGGTTCAAAACCGGGCTGAGAAATTCTCTTAAGGACGTCGGAAAGTTACAGATGATGCCCTACAAAGTGCGGAGGTGCCTGACACAACAGTCAGAAGACTTCTATGCTGTGAGTTTCGACGCACTGGTAAAGCGATGGGACAACTGTAACATTGTAAGATTTGAGGTTTTCACGGCGGTGACTATGAAGAAAGTCGTCATCTGGGATGTGGCGCCGTTCTTCAACTGTAACAATGTTGGTGGAGGACATGTGTAGTATTAAATGTTTTTTTTCCTCAGGTTCGCCTATCACATTTTACTTTCTATATCCATTTGTGACCTATTTACTGGCTCCCTTCCGTACTATTGAGATGTTCGGGAGCCGTAAACAGACGTGAATTCGATAGCAGATGTGTCACGGCGAATTCTTTCGGCGCGCTCAATTCCTGCACTCGGTTCATTCGTAAATGGGGGGGGGGNGGGGGGAAGTTGCTCAAAAGTCAGTCTCGCAACGGCAAAATGTAATACATCACAGAAAGAATATCAAGATACTGGCGTGTCTATATGTAATTCCAGTAGTCAACAAGGTTTGGGTAACATAAAACTGGCTTCTTAAATTGTTATGTTTATTACAAACCTAAAAAAAATATCTTTCCATTACTTCACAGCTTTGTGTACTTTCAGTCAAAACAGCGTGTTCTGACTTTCTGTGACTTGTTCCGAGGATTAATAAGGAACCACGTCATGAAGACGGTTTGGGAGTGTACGTATGGATTCATTCTTAACTTCCGCGGTAGATTTGGTGATTGGTCACCTCCCGGGGTGACAGAAAACTGGTGTTCTTACAATTTCTGTCAACCATAATGTGAGAAGGCCGATCACAATGACAGCGCGGTATAAGGCATAAACCGTCTTCGTCCGCTCGAACATTGGAGTCGTGGGTTGGAATCCCACGAAACAAGGATGTCTCAGTGCGTTTATTCTGTGTGTAGGTGCTGACCTTGCGACGGGCTGACCCCCGTCCAAGGCCCAACAAAGGGTTCGAACCCTGACCGACGAGTGGGAAGCCGGCGACTAAACGCCTGAGCTATGGCACGGCCGTATGAACTCTACTATTGCATTTCAGCATCCTGCTGCGTTGATGTATCACTTACACACATTTATTTGTAATTAATTAAAAATAACTGTAACGACAAACGACCTATCTGTAAGATGCTCACCAACAGCAGCCAAAATATCTGCCGTAATCACGGTATTGCTCCTCTGGACTCACTGCTCAAGAACACGATGGGTCCATCCATTATAACATGAAAAGGCAGATATGCTCTGTCAGCAGACTACTACAGAGTGAATAATTCATTTCTGATGGAGAATTCTGTACATTCACACTGAAACACGCAGATACTTAAGTGCCGCGGCGTTGCGGGACACATGCGGTCACTTTGACCATAACTTTACACATTAATAATGCATCACTTTGACATAGAAGCTAACCTTGTCTACAACATTAATATTTTAAACAGCCGAAAGCAGCCAGGTCTTTGCAATATACTGTAGTATGCAGATCCGTTACTAAGTAATGACTCTGCAAACAGCCGTTGCTACGTAATTGCCGCGATAGAGTCCTAACACGAACCAATGGACAACTGGGAAGCGATGTTCTCTGCGCGGTCCGTGCTACAGCTACGTTACGTAATAACAGAAGTTCTCTACGCGGTCCGTTATGTAACAGAACTGTTGGGACAGGTGTATAAGAGGCTTAAACTTGGGGACAAAGGCTGCCTTTCTCTGCAACTTTTCCAATTATTCAATCACTATTTATCAACTAATCATGCCTCGGTACTGTCACGTACTGTGTATGTGTAGACGGGATTTCGCTTGGTGGATAAATTTATTGATTTATAGGTCGTAACGACATATAAATATATTATCGCTACTTCCACCCGTTAGACTTAACTAGAGTACACAGTCTATAGTGTTCTCAGTCTATGTTTCCTGGTAACGGCTCCAACAATGGCTATTCCTTTACCTCTGTCTCAAGTCCGCTCTTCACAGGCTCAACGCTCTAACCTTGTCCCTTGCTTACATCATCTCAGCACGGACCATTCAGAAAATACCACTTCTCTTTTGCATGCGTATCCGTTGCCGCGGGCACGTGTTTACCGAGCCGCTGCCCAGAAACGGCCCTGGTACAGCCACTCATCTCGAGGTCGTTGCACAGCAACGTCTCTACACGATACAGCATACAGCCTAAGAAAGGAAATGCAAAATACAAGGAGTCTGACCTGCAACAAACAAAGAAGATAGGAACAAAGCTACGTATGGGGGAAAGGAGGAATGTTAGGGGCTGGAAGGAGGTTTATCAGTCTGCCATGTTACAGACTGTACGAAGCAATGAATACAGAAAATCGGAAACAGTTTCCACATCAATCTCCACATTAACATTTCCTCCAATAAGCATGTCACGTGTATTCACAACAAGGTTACAATTCCGTCAGCCGTTTTACCGAGTTAATGACCGATCCACGTCAATTAGAGGACTTAGTCACTATTAATAATTAATGTGTGAAGGCAGAAGCGCAGACGAACCGGCACTGCAGGTTTACTGTTTCCGCTGTTTGGCACTGTTCACATACACTTCCCGACTCTGAGATGGACGGACGGCAGTAAAGTTAATCTTACCCACTGCAGCGTGACAGGCTTATACTGCTCTCCAAACATTGGGATGATCAATTCAATGAGGATGAGATGGAACAGTCATGTAGCAGGCATCTCACAATGTTCTGGCAGAAACACCCGAAGAAGAAATACCATTACGACAACACAGGAACATATCAAAGACAATATTCCCCCCCCCCCAAGTTACCTGACTCGTATCCAGCATCGGGTGATGGCATGGTGAATGTTGGACATTCAAGGAAGCGGTCGTGGCCTAACAGAGGTACTATCCTCGTATTTGCCTGAGAATAAGAAAAGCCATGAAAAAACGTCAGTCAGTATAGCCGGTGTACCGGCTAGAGAATAGAGAACTCCTGAATAGCAGTCAAAAGAGTATTACCTTTCGACAAACATGTTCGGTGGAATAATATTAAAAATAATTTTAAAGCGCCAGGATGGATGTTGAATGGATTCACGTGGCACAGGTTTTATGAAATGCTGGCAATTCCTTGACGACTGACTATTCTCTTCTCAGCAAGGTCCTGCTTCACGGAGTTCTACACATTTACTGGCGTCTCTTCCAGATGACTGAATGGCTTTTGATGGTATGGCAAAATGAACTGTCAATGGAAAGGCCGGATCGGTATACCGGCTGTTTTCTTACTCTCGAAACTCCTTCCGACCTCACAGACTGATTGAATCTTGCTTCTTCCGTCCCTATATATCGCGGCGTATCTGCTCAAGGCAAGAACTCTGGATCCAGAGAAACAGCCGTTGCTAGGTAATGACCGCGCGCAAAAACAGAGTTGTCAGGATACGCGATCTGACGCGTAGAGCGACCCTTGGGTTGACTCGGCCTCTTACAGAAATGAGTACCAGGAATCTTCCTGGGGGGTAAAGTGCGGCTGACAACCTCACCGCCATCTATGAGCCGACTGTCTAGAAAATGTGGGAGCCTCGACGTCTCACAACCTTATGGGCCTCCATGGCCTGTAACAGGGACAGTTTTATCTTGTCTGGGTTACAAACGCTGTGGAATTTGGTAGACAAGTACCGGCGTTTTCAAGTTGCTGCCTTCTTCGGGGCCGATGAGCCCATATTCTTGAAGACAGAGACAGCACATCGAGGAAAAAAAATCGGAGCAGGGACTGCGTACATTTTGTCATACACGGATGACCTTGAATACGTTACGTTGTAAACGGTAGACAACTGTTCGTTCCTGAATACTCAACAATTAGATATGGCCGACCGGTAAAGCCGGTTTCGAGAAATTTGACATTTCACGTTTGGGTACGTAGTGCCCGTACCGTTATTAAGGGAGGAACACAGACTGAGGGTGTTTGAGAACAGGGTGCTGAGGAGAATATATGGACCGGAGAGGGATGAAGTGACAGGAGGTCGGAGAAAACTGCATAATGAGGAGTATCATAACTTGTACTCTTCTCCAGGTATAATTAGAATGATCAAGCCAAGGAGGATGAGGTGGGAAGGGCATGTAGAACGAATGGGGGAGAAGATGAATGCATATAGGATACTGGGAAGACCAAGGCGACCAGTGAAGGGCTCTTGTGAACACGGTAATAAACCTTCGGGTTCAATAAAATGCTGGGAAATTCTTGAGTAACTGCAGATTTGGCTTGTCCTCAGCTCCAAAAGTGAGTAAATACCAAAAACCACTTTTTATTAAGCGTGTGGGCGGAAAACGTCTAAATCCGTCAAAATCTTCATATCCACTTCTTGACGATCAAATGACTTTCTTGTGTGTACTGCATACATGAGAAAATTAGGAGGAAGAGATGACGAATGACACCATGAATGGGGAAGATAAGAATGAAGATTGCATAAGACATGCAACAGAAGGGAAAGGAACGGGTTATGTATGACGCGGTACAGTCTGGTTGATGGGGAACCTAGTTTCAGAGGAACATACCATCTCCATCTTCTATACTGATGATGGAGGCAAATTAATTCTCCGAAACGTCAGTACCCATATGCCATATTACGTGGTGTAACTCAAAGGACAAAACGCACCTTTGCCGCTGTATAAACTTGTAATCTCATAAACAACGTGGCATCCTCTACACCTGCATTAGAAAACCGTCACTCAACAAAACAGTTTGTTCCTTTTGGTCTGGAGCTGAATGGAATATATAAACACATCACGTAGAAAGGGATCGGACACGCGACCGATTGTGCTGCTAAATGTCAAACATCGGGTAATTGCACCGGTCTTTTTGCAGCCTACTACTGCCATTGTAGTATCCGAGATCTGAGCCAATACAGTACTTTAACCTGGTTGGCAACATGCCAACTGAATCACATTCCTTGGCCTCCCACCTCCCACCCCACGAATGTTAGCCCTTATAGTGGGAATGAGATGAGCCTGGAGGAACATCACTTCCAGTGTTGACATTACCCCAGGTGGGGGGACACTGCAGTTCCTCCAATGGAAATAAAGGACGTCACAAAGACGAGAATATATCCTGTGCAAGTCTATGAGTTTCTGCGGAGTTCGTTGGCATGGTCGGTAAGGGCACACTCCAATGTCATCTATACATGCATGTTTATGCACGTATATAGTTAACATTTTATGTTTTCACGGCGTTAAAGTTTCTGTGTTTTTCTTTATGGTGTCTGTGTTATCACGGCCAACTCATGCATAGTCAACAAGCATTACTTCTTACGAACTTCCTTTTACATTGTGTTTCAATAAAGGTACGCCGTATTCTATTGCTGTGGAGAAGAGGAATGCATATAGGATATTGGTGGGAAAGCCAGAAGGAAAGAGACCACTGGGAAGACCAAGGCGTAGGTGAATGGATAATACTAAAATGGATTTCAAAGTGAGAAGATGGAGTGGTATGAACTGGACTGATCTGGCTCAGGATAGGGATGAGTGGAAGGTTCTTGTGAACACGGTAACGAACATTCGGTTTCCATAAATTGCTGAACGGCTCAGCTCCATGAAGTTAGTCTCTATAATGGGGAAGTAATGCATTTTTTGTGACTTAGGAACTGAACTAAATATATTGCTTACATGTATTCCAGGTTTCAAACCATTACTGAACTAAAAATATGAGTATTCAGAATGCACGTACCCACTTAGAAAATCCGCATTTCACTCTGAGGAACAATTTTTATTACCCACGGACGTTACAATGTCTCCAGGTACCTGGACTCACACAACGTAGTTCTTGTAACGTTTCGTTACCATGGTTACTGCCATGGTTTTCTTACGAGGGAACGGACGCGGAAAGAAACTCACTTGGACTCAAGTGACTGCATGTATAGCAAAATTAATACATTTCTAATTCCAGTTCCTGACATGAATCCGGTATCATTATTAGCTTCTGAGATACAGAACGTGTAGGATGGAGACTGTGAATTGTCAGCACTGCAGTATACACATGAAGTGCTGACAATTCTCGGTTTGTGACTGGCATACACAGTTTCCAGGGGAGGTCACAGTACCGGTCACTCTAAGCAAACATACGCGTACACATGTCCTACTCCGAACGGTTTCCGAGACACAGCTATTTCACCGTACACACACAAAACTGTTGATAAGAAAGAGATATTACGTACTGTTTGTGACACTGGTATTTATTGTTCAAGTGACAAAGTTGGTACAGTTTACTTAGTATAACACATTTTCGAAAATTCCACCGTCAACATCAATGCACTTTGCAACTCGTGTGAGGACGTGGCGTGTTGCCCGTCTGTACAGTGTACATTGCAGTGAATGACCGATACTGTACCCTCTCAGAATATCGACCTTTCCTCCTTGGACACCTTGTATAATACTATGCTATGCTCTTACAAACGGATTCCCTTTAAATGTATAAAACACGATGGAAAAGTTGCGCACGAAAGAGACAGTCGTATAACAACAGCTGACCTCAGGAACATTACGTAATGTTCTCGTAGGTCAGTCACTTGGCCCTGCAGGTGAAGACTGCAATGTCAAAATACATCATAAATACGTTCAAGCAATCTTTGCTGCTTTCCACAAGCATAACCAACTGGCCTCCTTGTACCTGTGTTGCAGATATAGTCTGTCCAAAACATGTCTTCGCGTACGTCACACCCCGAAAAGGCAACCGTACCTGAAGACATGCCAAAGTGGGAGTACAAAGAACATACTCTCGGCACTGGTCAAAATAGGGGCCGCTCAGAATATTCAAAATATATCCTTGACACAAACATCGGAAAACTGAAGACACTATGGACATTTCTGATGACGGAGCCAAAGGAACAAATATGGATAATTGGGAACAATATTATATAACATAAATTTAATAAGGAGTAGCGCAGTCGGTATAGTGACTGGCTACGGGCTGGACGACTGAAGGGTCGGAGTTCGAATCCCGTTAGTGTCAACAATTTCCTCTTCTTCATGTCGTCCAAGCCGGTTCTGAGGCCCACCCAGCATCTTACCCAATGGGTACCGCAGGCTCTTTCCCCGGGGTAAAACGGCCGTGGCGTGAAGCAGACCACCCACCTCCAACTAGTCTCGAGGTCAGGAAAACGTGGATCTATACACTCACCCATACGTCATGGTGTAGTGCCTAGTTAGTTAAGCACAGGGACAACTTTACGTTCAATGCGGAGTAGCCCAAAATGAATAACATGTCCTGTACAGCCCCACCCCGTACAGGACGAGGTTAGGAATTGGGATAGATGTGGCATTCAACACAGAATGCAAGCTGAATTTAAAAGATTTTTTTGTGATTATATGTGGATGTTCATTCACGCAAAACAAAGTAGCATTACGGAAGGAGTTCAACGTAGCCCCCGGTAAGGCGACAGAAGCTAGCAACTTTCTAATGATGGCCTAATGATACGCGCCACTAATGGAAGATTACGAACCCTCACAAATGAATTATTACAACAGCAAGGAAAGTCGTTACAACAAAAGCAATCGTACTGCTGCCATCATCGCAATGCACACAGCCAGACATTAATTTTATCTGCATTACGTTAAATATTCACACTTCAAAAAAACTGTACTCTTTTCATGCGAGCTACAATTTACGTCACTTCCCATTTCTTCCGCTACAATACGTTTGTAAGAAAATCTACATACAAGTCTAATTTCGACTTTCGGGTATATAATCGCGTGGAATGCTGGTTCCTCAACGTTTCGGAAAATATTACATCTGCCGTCTTCAAGGTTAGTATTTGGTCTGGTCTGGTAAATTTCTGCTTGTCCTCGCCAGCACAGTCTTCCTAGTCCTGAAGACTTACTCCGTGTTCTTTGGGGAGTTTCGGCTGCCTTACATCTCAGCAAAATGCATGCTGCTTCTGTCCACAAGCTGTGTCTGATAGAAAATGTGGGAGGGCAAACACGACTCTGTCATTATGAATTCATTTTGTTTCCATCAACTAAAAAACTCGTAAACACACAAAAAACCTCTGCACACAGCGCTTTTATCGACAAACAAATGCTTCCTACTCAACAATTACGAACAGCGAACCCATTTACCGAAAATAAACATACTGTCAATTACAGTGCTGCCGAGAACATCGAACACCACTGTTTACTGGCGTGGTTACTATTACCACTCCTTCTGTCAAGCTGTACATCATTTTTATTTTTTTACTTTCTCTCTTCCTCTCTCTCTTTTGAGTGCGATATTGACTGCCATATAATGGTTTCTCACTCCGGGGAGTCTACATACTTTTCTTCTGCAGAGTAGTTGCATTACGTCACCCTATCAGCTGATTACATAAGTCACAAGAGCAGTAGGCGGATGCTGTTGGACTCCGAAGATGGTTGATTGTACTGGGTCAGGTTCAAGGTCACGTGGGAAAGTCTTGAAAGTCTGCATGCAACTGTTCTCATGCCCATCGTCATCACGATCTCACAGTTTCCCTCTACGAAACAAGAAAGTCATATGACATTGTTTACGTAGGATAATGCCGGGCACTAACGCTGAAAATCAACAGACGTTTCAGAAGTACACGTCGCCTCCACATTCAGGATACAATACGCCCAGCAAGAAACGAGTGTGAAGCAGGTGTTCTATTTACCACCGGCTTCAAGCTGACTTCTTTGAAGATGAAGTGAGATCTTTCGAAACGTCGATTCCCTTTCAATGGACTATACAGCGTTATATCCCAGTAGAACATTGAACTCCTTTATGGTAAGCGATATTTGAAAAAAAAAAAATAATATCCTACCTCAAAGGAAACACCAAGCGTCTCTATTACAAAAATCAAAAGAGTCAATAACCAGCAAAAACGGTTTATTCTCATGACTGCGTAAG
This sequence comes from Cryptotermes secundus, assembly GCF_002891405.2. Taxonomy (NCBI): domain Eukaryota; kingdom Metazoa; phylum Arthropoda; class Insecta; order Blattodea; family Kalotermitidae; genus Cryptotermes; species Cryptotermes secundus. The sequence continues at coordinate 427,691 of NW_019724754.1, forward strand.
GCCAATGAAAAATCTGAGGCATAAGCCAGCTTTCTGGGGGGGGAGAGATGGTACGTATTACAATTTGGGCAATTTCAGAATACGCTGACAAGTTCCGAAATGTTGGATGTGGGGTTTACGACTGTCGGAATTTTAAACAAAAAGTAAAATATGTCCCTGTGTTTAATTTAGAACTATGCAATTAAGACACGTAGGGGAAGTGGAGGTATAGCTCCACCATTCCCGACATCGGCACTAGATAAAGTGAATAGTCAGCTTCACGCCCCACCCGCTTTATCCCTGGGAAAATCGCCCCCGGTACCTATTGAATAGGAGGATGAGTGGACCCCAGAACCAGTCTGGACGTTGTGAAGAGAAAAATCTTGCCACACCGTGAACCGAACCCGGGCCTTCCAGGCCACAGACCGTTGCTATACCAACTTCCTCAAACAATAAGTTTTGGGAAGATCTATTCGTCCACTCTCCTTCGGTATGACACGGCCGCACTGAGGACGACGCAATAAATAATTCTTCTATTGTTGCTTGTGTATTCGCTGCCGCAGGAGCGTGTTTAGCGAGCCGGTGCGTAGGAACGATGGGGGGAAATACACATACAGACACCAAGGTGATTAATAAGCCTACTTTTATTTTTTCAAAATAAGTAGTTTACTTAAAAAAAGACTGCAGCAGACAGTATCTCAAACTGTGAGACAGGAATTGATGAATATTGTTGTACTACGCTGAACCCCCTTCCGCCCAAAAATACCCTAACCTCCTCCACGCCAAGCATCTTCAAATTTTGGGGAGTATAACAACCCACCCACTGGCCAATTCAAATTTTGCACTGACCGGAGCTGGTATTTACAAAGGCGACGCATGGCAATACACAGCATGAAGGGCATACAGGCATGTCGCTCTACTGCGGAAAACAAGATTACTTTATATCGCCAGCCACACGCGTTTAAATACTCACACAAAAACAAAACGTAGCACAGTAAAATTACAGTCTATTTCCTGCTCTTTCGCAAAGTACAATTAAAAAAGTATTCGATCCGATATGTCTTCATATGCCATATTAAACCGAAAACAACAAACTAAAACTGCTTAATGAAAATGAAAATGTGAGTCGAAAAGTTCTATTTCGTAATGCTGTATTCGCCGCATTGATGTCTGCGGAAAAAAACAAGACATCATACCTCAAAAATGGCGACTGTTCAAGAGAAAACAAAGTGCGTACTTTGGGTTCTCGAAACAAAGTTCGTTATCAAAACGCAAAATCGTTACAAAGCTCAACATGGAAAAGCTCCACCTTCAGATAATGATATCTGTCGTTGGTTAAAGTAATTTGCGACCATCAGTTACACGGCAAATGCTGGAGAACACTTCAGGGAAACTGAATACCGCTTGGCATCTTACGTGCCGCGAAAGGTGTCATGTTAAAGTTGTTTAGCATTCTGCAGTATTCATTTCACTGTCAATAAACCTTTTTGAGTCACACTTTCATATTCCGTAAGCAGTTTTTATTTTGTTATTTCTGGTTTGATAATTACAGGTCACGGAAACCACGACAATAATTCAGAATCACCCTGTACTTTGGTAAGAAATAGGATTATACGGTTGCACAACCCATAAGAGAACAATTTGAAGACGTCACGTCTGATACGATTGAAATATTATCCTGAAGTCAAGTCGATATGCTTTAAAGAAAGGCCAATTTTTTTTATAAACGAACTGGTCGTTTTCTGTTATACTCCGCATGCGTTTGTTGACAGTCTCGGAATAGATTTCCACGTAAGTGGTAACCGGATCGGACAGGGCTCGATCTGGTTAAAGTAGAAGGAAGTGGTTGATGCAAGTTACTAAGAAAACCTGACACCATAACCGACCAAGAAGCCAGTCCTCTGGTACATTTTACGAGCAGACCACCACCACCACTACCACCACCACCAACGAAAGTAATTTCATGCACCAAAATCTTGTTCCCGTGTGAAAACCGGCAGAATCAACACGATCCACCAGGCAACCCTACTAGGCAGCTTCACTTGCTGCATGGTCGTGGGTTCAACCCCCAAGCACTTGCAGTATCACGAAACAAAACCCCAAGTGATCTTACACGGACATTAAACAGTTCCTGCTCATGACAGCCATGCTACCGTTGAGCTAACCTTCGTGTATCACCCACAGATTCAAAGATGGAGTTCGATTCCCAGAAGGGTCAAGTACTTGGCCAATACGTTCGGGCAAGTCCTCCGACCTATTCACCTGCTCTATTCAATGGGTACAACTCTCAACGGACTGCAATGCCGGAGAGTAAAGCAGTGGTTGGGAGCGCCGCGGGCTGCCCCTAACTTCTATGTACCTCCCGCTTTAGCACCACAGCACTGCATATTCCGCCCACACAGTCTCTTTCGTATACTTCTGGGAATGAACAGAGACGCAGCAGGCTTACTCTGAGGTAGGAACTATGAATGGCGTACCTCAATTGCCCGTGTAGAGGCGGGCCCTGCGAGTCGTAGGAGGCGACGAAAAGGGAACCCAGTGCCTAGGAGTACAACCGGGCCACATTGTTCCTGGGGGATATAAATACGGGGACCTGGGCCTCCAGGTTGGAGGAGTCTGCAACCTAAGATGGTAAAATTCGGTCATTAGTCCCGCGGGACTGGGGACACAAGATTGAATGCGCGGGTGAGGGGCCAGCAGAAATTGTAAAAGACAGACCCGACTTCTCGTCAGAGACGATGTTACATAAGGAGTATGACCACAAGAGTTCAGTTGAAAAAAAAAAAAGAATCGTTGGTCGTGAGTCTCAAGGCGCTCGGAGGCAAGACGAACTGTTTGGCGGAAAACCGCCAGTTATAAAGTAACTCTTGACTCGTGCATCAAACTGATTGCGTGTGCTCAGACACAGGGACATTATCTTGTCACACACAGAAATATTGGAGAAAATGTAAAGCTATCCCTGTAACAGGCCGTGGAGGCCCCATAGGGCTGTGAGACGTCGAGTCTCCCACATTTTCTAGATAAGCGGCTTACATAGGCGGTGAGGTTGTCAGCCTTACGCGCCGGCCGGCCTTCACACCCCATTTCTGGTACTCATTTCTGTCGACCCCAGGGCCACATTACGGCTGGAATGATGAGATCAATTTCAAAATCTAATGGCGTGATCGGGAATCGAAACCGCGATCTTATAAACATAAATGTGTGAACCAATATGGAGACTTCTGGTCCCGGCTATGATGCCTGACGTTTCTCGCGGTTTTCCTCCGTACTTTCATAAAAATGCCACGACATTACCTCAAAATGACTTCGTTCCTGGTTCCTTCCGAAACAACATTCACTTATCGTCGTACCATTCGACGTCATTTCGTCTGAGCGACTACTAACTACGGACGAAACTATCCTGATACGGGTTTCAACCCCCGGCGATACCGTCTATTTACCCTCGCACACATACCAATTTCATTAGTAGCAATATTATTTACGACTCTTCCTCTGCGGTTCCATTATCCCCAGAGAGACCCGTCCTACATGCAAAATTAATTAATGGGTTGCCGGATATCAATAATTCTGCATGACAGTTATATACGAGATTCTGGTTTTCTCATTAATTACAGCCTTAACCGCGCCAATTTAAATGGCAATGCATTTAATAATATGCAGAAATCAGTAGACGTTGCCAGCATTGGGCTATCAAAATAGGCCCACACCCCACTGGAGCGGTAATGCGCGTTCAAGTAAACTTACATGACACAAGAATGCGCCTCTGTGTGTGACGCCGTGTAGTTCCGCTAGACACCAACGTTTCTAAGCAACCTGCTGACTCTATCTTCGGGGCTGAAGAAAATCTATGGCTCTATATGAGGTTCTCTCTGCAATGAATATTATGATCTCCTGAGGTGTGGCGCCATGTAGTTTGGTAGCTAGATACCAACGTCTCAAAGAAACCTCCTGACTTCGTCTTGGTCGTACAATAATTTTAAATATACACGAGATAGTAAAATCAAAATGCTTACCGCTGTCCCGGATGGGGATGAAGCCCCTTGTGTTTTTTAAAAATCAAATTTGAATACAGAATATGCCAAGTATTAACACAAACAATTTAAACAAAACTCTAGCGTGTAGAGCCATTAATATGCAACGACGGCGAGATAAGAAAATATGCCAGAGCCGTTTCTAGGCACCGGCTAGGTAAACACGTTCCCGGGGCAACGGATACGCATACAACAATAGAGGTACTGTTGGAAAAGGTGTTTTCTACTCGGTACGTGCCGTTGGGTTATAAGGAAGACAATTAGGGCAACCAAGTCAAGAATTTGCGATCACTTCATTGAAAATGAGGAGACGCTTTGTCTTGTTAAAAGATGAACGTTGAGGCGGATTCGAATAACTCCACCGCGACCTTGCAAGTCGTAGGAAGCGACGAATGGGAAGTCTAAAATCTGAAGCACTAAAATTCGGACCCGAGAAAAACTGCGTTGGGCCAGCGGCATATACAAAAGAAAGACCCGTCCTCTCGTCTGGGAGGGCACCCCATAAATAAAGCAAGACCGTAACTGTCGAACGGTAATAAATATCTGGTCATGGACTGACTGACTGTCAGTCCCAATGTGTCTTTGGCTTGAACCAAGTCAGTTCTATACGAGAGTCCGAAGCAGGAATAGTTCAGTTGGAAGGGAGCTGCCGTTGAGAGGACTTGAGCACGGAAGCAGAAGAATAGCCATTGTTAGAAGCCGTTAACAGGAAATGTCTAGTGAAGACACTGCATGCTGGAAAAGACTTAACGTGATCTGAAAAGTGTCGAAATTAGCGATAGCGCTATAAGTAAACGTAATTAGGGGTTATGTTAATAAATCCAATATCAAATCCACAAATTCATCTACACGTATAATCACTCAAAACACGTGACAATATATAAGCGTGGTTCTATGTATGCTTCAAAATGGAGATCTACAACTGCTGGGCGATCAGTGAAAATATTTTTAAACGGCTATATACGTAAGATAAATTTCTGGCTGCCCCCCCCCCCCCCCNGAAGTGAGCATCTTGAAGATTTCGACAGGATGGTATTCACTTCTTTCCCTACGGCCAAATTATGCGACCGGAGGAAACGAACATTCGTCAGTGTTCCGTGGGCAGAGAAGTTTCCTGCAGGGAGCTTCAAGCTGGCTGACTATTCGAGTCTCACATCTTAGAACCGCCACTTAACCTCCGGAATTCACTGAAATTATCACAGGGCACTTGTCTCATGACGTCATAGGTCAGGACAGCCTCTCAGACAGCGTGGAGTGGAGTCAAAATGGGAGAACAGTGAATGTCTGTCGCACTGCAAGAGATGGAGAGACCCGTGCAAAGCTTTTCTTTTAATGCCGCTAGTTTATCGTACATTTCGTCTCTGGTTCCACTTGAACCACTTCCGACTACTAATTTCGCCTACACTGCACGAACTTTCTCGCATCCGGTATACGTAAGAATAATTCTTGTGCGAAACATTTATCTTCACCTTTAGCGGCAGAGGGGCTGTTTTTTCGTTCGGGGGTTCTGGAACTTTCTGATACCGCGACCCCCTAAAATAATACATAATTAGGCCTGTATCTCTGAGAGTGCAGTTCTGTACTTTTACAGGTCCTTATACGGCTGCACAGTGACAGCAGGCACTTGAACAGCCTCACAGCCTCTCTGCGTCTAAGGCAAAACGTTCCTACATTCAAAAAAAAGTGCAGACATATACACTGTTGCAGGTCCCTGTCACGCTATGGCCACAGAAGGAACCGAAGAGATTTACAGCCTCTCTGCACCTAGTACGCTACAAAATGCGGCTGCATAATCACGGATAATTTCGACAAATGTTTCTCCGGCTGAAAATACTGTGGCACATAAGCCTGTTGCTAGGCAAATACCTCGAAACAAACGAGTACAGCCGTTGCTATGAAAGTGACGAACAAACAAAATGCCGTTTCTGGGCAAACGGCTCGGTAAACACATTCCCGCGTAAACGAGACGCACAAAATAGAGTTACAACGGAAACGGGGGTGATTTCTATGTGTTACGTGCCGAGGGCAATCCAGTTTAGTTGTCAGTTGAAAGTCGGCCTTTGAAGAGAAGACTATGAGGTTGGTGTGGACCCAACTAGTTGAGGGTTGGCAGATCAGTTCAGCTCTGCAAGGGAGGCTGAGAAGAGATGGCGTTAGAGTTCAGTTGCGGGACATTCGCTGGACAGTAACGTGAGGGAGGACAGCTGAAGAATATCCCCTGTTGGAAGCCATTGCTAGGGGACGGCTGGAAACAGGCTTAGCGGGTGCTGTGGTGATTTGTAAAGTGTGAAGATTGGCAGTGGCGCTGTAATTACAAGCAGTTCCGAGTGGTGTGTATAAGCGGTCAATAAATCCAGTATCCAATCCATACCCTGTCTACGGTCACACACCTAAATCGTGACAATATATTTCCCTAACGCATTTACATTATATCTCATGGACCTGCAAACTGTGCGTGGGCAGAATTATATCTACAATACTTTGAGGGGGGGGGGGCTGACTACACTCGTTTGAGTATGGTAGCAACCCAGTTTCACACCCCTTGATTTAGCCTACAGTTTAACATTCACGAAATATTCTCTCGACGTCCATAATCACAATTCACCTTGTGCAAATACAACCAATGATGACTACTTGACATCGTAGCTTCCATCTCCCGTATCTTAAAAGTAAGTGGGGGTACACTCTTTACTTTCCGGCCACAAACTCTCCACTCTTATTGGAATAACGCTATCCTGTAGCTCACGATCTCCAGTTTCTTACAAACAGACCGTGAGATCTTCACTCTTCAACTCGGCCATCACCACCACATGCTCCTTAAATAGTACTACTATCGGGGCGCTAAGGCGTGCAGTCCGGCAGATATTAACCGACGTTTCGAAGGAACGGTTCTGCCTCCATCTTCACCGTCAAATACTCCTTCTATATCTGACCCTGGTTTTGCACGCTCGTATCGCTCTCCTTGCTTCTAGCTGTTGTTTGACTTTATCTTTGAGCCTGAAAACGGAAGCAGTACGGGCCTCCGAAATGTCAGTCAACGTCTAGCGGACTACAAGGCATCACACATCATAAGTCTCAGGCTGTCACTCGTGTGGTCGGCGGTGTCCGCTCTTCATATGCATGACCTGTACTGTCATCAAGAGTATGGAGAAAGAGACGTGGGAAGACAGGTCAGTCATACATCAGGCCGGATCAGGCTAAAGACTAATTCTTGAGGTGAAAGAACAGCAGCAACAGAAGATACACTGCCGCCCTCTATATATGTACTGGATTTACAGTTCTGCCACTACTCCCCTCACAAATTTCCTGGTGTGTATCTTAATGAGCTGCCTACTGAAGAAATTCCAAAGACAGACCCTGGATTCCTTGTAGCTGCATGGTTAAAGAGCCGAAACTCTCTGGGCACGTTCTAACACGACAGATCATGTGTGCCGTTATATCATTATATATGAGAGTACATAGAAATATACAGCAGCTGGCGGATGTGACAACACAAACACGCTTCCATGTCAACAAGGGAATTTGTGCTTATATTCTGTTCATTTCCGTCAAACTGTCCGACTGGTGACATGAGTTACCATATCAATCTGACGACTGCAAATTGCATGAGACAATGTTTTTACACTAAACCATAAGCAAATGCAGACTTGAATTAATATTACGTGACACCATGCTTCCTACGGCCCTTTAATGATCTCTAAATGACACCTCCTGACAAGTCGCTGTCGTCCAGTAACGAGACATGGTACTTGCTGCCGATGTACGAAGTTCGAATCGTGCGCATGGGAGCCATATACGCTGTGCTCTCAGCTGTATTCCGTTCACATTACGTCACACGAATACGGCCTGCACCATCCGGGGCATTGGGTTAATGAAAATGAGGAGCTGATCCTCCATGTCCACATATACTGTTTGACACTGCTTGGTAACATGCACTGAAATGATTTCGTTTGCAATACGTGTTCACCATTCCACTGTATTTCCTACTATTGAAGTGAAGCGTCTACGCGATTTTGGAAGTGCAGTTCCATCCTTGCTGACCACCACGACGCTTCGCTTTTACTCTTAATATGAAACATTTAAAACCATCGTACGGAGCCGGAAGCCAGCCGCCTTCACGAAACAAACATCAACTGTGTGAACTTCATGCCGCCGGCTTATCTACAGCGAGAATCAATGTGCAGAGATAAGAGTACTAACATCTACTCCTGACACTGCCAAAACATCTCTCATTCAAGTCACAAAGCTAAGGTCAACGACTGCCTCCTACACAGCAGCTATCGCTCGAATCGAACGAACTTTACACCAAGACGTTCACTGTGGCAATTCATCAATTCCATAGTTTACATGTCTTGCCACACAAGACAATATAAACAACAGGACTCAAAACTGTGCCAATAACGTGGCTAGCTACGAGCTCGGGGAGCGTGGATCGATACCCTGAGAGGACAGTTATCATCCCCACAAGTCCGGACCCGCGCCAAGACCCAATCCAGTCTAACCACTCGCTACCAGGATAACGAGGAAATAGAGGACCGCTGGCTATTTATCCAATCAGTCCCGTATCGACACACTTGATATCTGCAAACCGCCTGGCCATTCGAGGCAGTACCTGTAGTTCCATTCCCTGGCCACTAGATGATCATAGATCAACTTCGCGCCCCGGCCGCTATAACCCTGGAGAAATGGGCCCGGCATCACTTAGGTAGAGCCAGGATTGATCAGTCGCTATTGCGACGGGCTGGACGGCTGGGGATCGATTCCCGGTGAGGGCAAGAACAAGGTTTTTCTCTTCTCATGACGTCAAGACCAGCTCCGGGGCCCACCCAACCTCATATCTAATGTGTACTTGGGGCTTTTCCCTAGGGGGTAAACCTGCAGGGCCGAGGTCAAAAACGCTGGAGCTATACTTCTACTCCCTCTGTTTTGATAGCGTAGTGCTTAATTACTTAAGCACGCGGGCAACTTTACGAATTAGGCTGGGGGCTAGGATGACCCACATCCGGTTTCGGATGTAAATACTGCTTCTGCTGGGAAACACAGCCCGCAGCCTAGTCGCTAACCGACCGGCACTTCGCTTGACCCTCAGGCAACAAAGATGAAGGAACAGTGAAGTACAACATGCTAGACCACGAAATTACGGCTCCCCGGCAGTGTTTGCCATATCTATCGCTCCTCCTGCCGATAATGAGAGATAATGACGGCCACAAACATACACGGCCTTGTACCTCACGACAAACCGATGCGCACATCTCGTTCCACAATGAATGGCCAGCGTTGTCACCACAACCATTCAGAAACTTGGCGAGACTCCAGTGTCCACAAAAAACAAAAATCATGGCAATTCACGAATCAACTCCAGAGATCAGAGTCCATTTTGGAAAGATAACACTGGTTCGGCTGATCAAAATATTGTCACATGTGTGTAACTGTAGACGGGGTTAGGATTGATGAATGGATATACTGACCACTTATACACACGATCCTGAACTACATGCAATTGCAGCGCTATCGCTGATCTTCAAACTTTGCAAAAAGCACACGCTACGTCTTCTCAGCCTGCTTTCACTAGTCGTTTCCTTGTAACAGATCATAACAACGGAGATCCTTCAGCCTGTGGTCACGCCGCTGCCAAATGGCTAACAATCCAGCCCTCGTAATACCACTTAATTAGGGCGCCATCTCTTCTCAGCCTCCCTTACAGAACTCCAACTATCCTGGTCGTAAATTCTCGGTACGGACAACATAGAAAATACAGTTCTTCAAATTACCGTGTTCGTGTCCGTTCCCGCGGGAACGTGTTTACCGAGCTGTTAACCGGAAACGGACTGGGCAACTCCGATTATTAAGAATCTGCTGCCCTAGTAACGGGTCTACACGCTACAATATTCTTCGCGTTTTACGCAGCCTGAAAGTTCACTACCGCACACACAAGAACCCTACCTTCCTTATTGTGACAAAATAAAAGGAGGCTTATAAGATCACCTTCCTGTCTGTGTATCCGCCTGCTTCCATCTGTCTGTGTATCCCCCACGTATTTTTTTGTTTTCTATACGGTCCGTGCCGTATAAAAAAAGAAAGGCGAATAGTTCTTTCCAGAACTTCTTTTAATATTATCCTCACATTACGTCTGCGTTTTCCCGCCATCTTTTCCGAACAAGGTGAACACAAACGTGGAAAGCTCTGTTAGTTCTCATAGCTCATTTCAGGTCCACAGTTACATAACCTATAAGCGGCCTCCGTAGTCTAGAGGTAACGTTCCCACCTCATGACTCGTGGTACGCGGGTTCAAACCCGGCGGAGGTCGTGGAATTTTTAAGGGCGGAAAAATTCAGGGAACAAGTCCTCCGGGAGGGACTTTGCGCCGTGGGTCCCGTGTCGTAGCTTTACGGCACGTAAAAGAACCTCATATCTCCAAAGGAGGTCACTGAGCCAAATTCAAGGACGTTTCCCGCCCAACAGTAGTCTCTAACGCCTCTGATAGATGGGGGAAGCATTATAGATACCGCCAAGCCAGCAGAGGCCGAACTCGCTGGCTCGGTCGGGACTGATGGTACGCACCAATATCGGTAGGGTATAGAGACTGGTAGAATATCATAGAGGGAAGCACAATGGACCAATACTGGTCTAAGTGCATGGGGAAAACCACCCTCTCCAATAACTAACTAAATAACCTATCAAGTTAAAATAATGACGTTAGATTACAAAGAATCGTTGACCTAATCAATAAAAAGTTATCGTATTAAAATAAATTCACGGCTGTCAGAATATCAATGTGAAGCTCGACATTTCTGTAGTCTCGCCGCTAGCTTCACGTATGTGAACGGTGGCTAACCTGATGCCTCCATCTTCAGGGCTGAAAATGTCATCGAATTTTCACCGAAACGTTGGAAAATATGACTATACTGAGTCATCCCAGAACACAGCAAACTTATTTTTTTCGTTCTTAGGGAGCCATCATAGCTCAGTACCACTACTACCGAGTAATCGGGGTTAAATTTCTTTCCTTCACAGCGTCTAGCCCATCTGAGTCCCAGCCAGCAAGATTCCTATTCAAAGGGTAGCGGGAGCTCTTTCACCGCATTTAAACCGGGCTGGACGTGGCCCATTCGCCTTCACCTAGAGCAGAGGTTAACAAAATGTGGAGCTATACCTACACTTCCCAATGTCTTCAAGGCGTGGTGTTTGGTTAAGCACATGGATAATTTTACTATCATTGAAATTAGTAAAGGTGAAAAAAGAAGGTAAAACTATCCCTGTAACAGACCATGGGTGCCAATAGGATTATGAGATTTCGAGGTTCCCACATTTACTAGACAATCAGCTCACAGGGTCGGTGAGGTTGTCAGTCTTACGCATCGGCCACCCTTTAACCCCAGAAAGATTCCTGGCACTCATGTCTGTTAGTGGGCGAGTCGACCCCAGGGCCATATTGCGGCTAGAAGGATTAGATGAATCGCAAAATCCAATGACCTCATCGGGAATCGAACCCGCGACATTCCGGCTTGTAGTCCGTAAGGTTATCTGACGGTTCGCATGATGCTGGAAGCCCACAGCTGTTTAAAACATTTATGGTGGTGGAACAGTGTAATTGATCTCGTGCCATGAGAACACGAAAGTGGCCAATACAGAAGTCGAAAGTTTCTAACCGTGCTATGTATACCTCAAAATGACGTCCGTTAATCGATACAGCATTAAATATAAACGTCGAGTGACTCTTTAAAGTGAACTGAGCAGCTGAACAGTATTGACGGCAAGAACTCGACAACTTCCTGCACGTTTCGCCATACAAAGCAGCGCTGGATCAATTAGGTCCACGGCCTGCAACTCTATCTGATGAGACAGGAAGTTCAATGCAAACTTCTCAAGGGCGAGTTCCTGGCATACCCAAACTTCAAGTCTGCCACAAACTTGCAAGAAAATTCACGGATAAGTAAGTAAGTAAGCGAATGTTCAACTTCCTCCCCCTCGCTGCAAGCCACTCCATCTCCGGCGACATAAACTACACGCCACACATGAGGCAACCCGCCTAACCCTTTAAAAACAGTGGTAGATATATGTACCACTTGCTTTAATGTTCAAACACTCTGCATTCTACCAGTATCTACTCACATCATTAACAATATTACCAATATACAAGCGGTAGCGTAATTGGTTGAGCCACTATGCTACAAGCCGGAAGGTCGTGGGATCGAATCCCGACGAGGTGGATTTTTTCAATTGACCTAAACCTTCCAGCCGCACTATGGTCCTGGGGTCGACCCAGCCTCTAACAGAAATGGGTACCGGGAATCTTCCTGGGGGTAAAGCGGGGCCGGCGAGTAAGGCTCACAACCTCACCGTCATTTATGAGCCGACTGTCTAGAAAATGTGGGAACCTCAACATCTCACAACCCTATGGGCCTCCACGGCCTGTTGCAGGGATACCTTTACTTACTTTACCACTATAAACAGTGATTAGTTCCATAAGCTATACTGGTCTCTACAGCGGAGACGTTTTAAAGCGAAAAGCGAAATGAACAAAAAAAATTGAGAGCCGTTAGTTCCTCTGCTGCAGAGCTATACAGCGCTGGAACTTCATCTCCCAATGCTTCACCCTCTCCCCAACGAGACCCGAAGAAGGAAACATAAGCTGGGAAATTCCAGAGGCGGAATTTTCCTATCAGATTCCCTCACAATAATGAACGCAGTGTCTCGCATTGCGTATCCCTCTGTTCATGCTACACGAGAATATGGGAGGGACACATGGGCCTCCTACCCTGCCTTGCGACCGTCAGTTCTCTGAAAACGGCCTCTGCTCCATGGAGTGGGTGTTAGTCGTGCTGACACCTACTATGAGGCTCCTATGTGTAAAATATTTACTGTCCTTTCTGTTAGGTCATCTCATTTAGGTCAAAATCTATTCACGTTCAAAATAAAGTTTCAACAATACAGAAACAAATCGAGTAGGTGCAGGGCACGGTGCCCCATATACTGCTATCAGGTGAGAGTTGTCAAGACTCCCCACTTCGATTTACTTCCTTACCTGTGCGATAACCGTATGGGCTTGTCTACAAAAGTACAAAGAGCCCCCCGCTAATATTACACAATGTTCTTCTAGGAACTCATTCATAAATCGCATCCTGCATTTGCACGGGTGCATGCTTTCAATCTGAGCATGGACTAAAACAATTTCTCACACACACGAAGGGCCAGAAATAGCCTACGAGATTTTATATGCAAAAATCGAGGAAGAAATAACAAACACACAAGAATAACAAAAACTGTATTCCAAGGCACGTCGAAAATCGCACTGACTCACCAGAGCATAGTAAGGCGTTCGGGTCTCTTCGCGCACATTCGGCAAGTTTCGTCGCGTCAGAGGGTACGTCGTAAATTCACGTTTCTGTGCGGCTGTAAATCGATCCATCGATTGCATTACATAAACGTCACAAACCAAAAAATGTCCATATTTCCAATCGTTCAGAATACAGCATGAGAGTAGAGAAGAGAAATTGGGGATGTAAGACAGACGGTTTGGTACGTCAGTTTCATGCACGGATGTTATTCAGGGCCTGAGCAGTGTCCACTTGCCTAGGTGTTATGATAAAGAACCCATTGATCCACATCACTGAAGTCTTAACTTGAAGTTCGTCTAATATTTAAAAATTCAGTTCCTGCTCAACATGGAAAAAAAAACAAAAAAACATTGCGTTTCCATTACAGAGACCAACAGCAAAGGTTGCGTCGGAGCTGAAGCTCTCACGGCGGTGGTTAAGAAACGCAAGGCCCTGCTTGTTATCTGAGTCGCGTTGGTTTGCTGCTTGGCCCTCAATATGGAGGTAACACGTTCCTCCAAAACGTCGGTATACTTTCAACGCACTAGACGGTGTTATAACAAAGATGACAAAATTCTTCAACAGTTAACGTTGTTACTGTTTGATGTGAGAATCGTACGAAGAGCTGTGGGAAAAATTGAGTTTCTAAAGTTTCACCTCTAAAGAGGTGGTACATATTGTAGCCTGTAGACCCCTTGCTAGGCAACGGCCGCGAGCTATACTACAGCCGTTGCGAAGTAACGCCTCCGGAAACAAGCATATTTCCACGGCAACTGCAGTGCAACAGAGTAGCGGTGTTCTCTACGCGGTCAGTGCTGAGGCGTTATAAACAGGACAAATCAGAAGTAGTCAGTTAGACAACCTCTGGAGTTCAACTGTTGTGAATTGTTGCTGTGAGAAGCTGGTAACTGAGGCAGGGGACAGTTCGGGAATGCAGAGGAAGGAGAACGTCCGCCGTTGGAAGCCACTAACAAGCAACGGCCAGTGAAGACTGTACCACATTGAGAAGACCTAGTGTGCCCTACTATAGTGATCTGAGAAGTAACGAGCTGTATAAGTGGCAATAAATCCTATTACCAATCCAAACCCCATCTAAAGCACTAAATCATGTGACATATGTGTGATTTAGAGTTAGTGAACTTTATGAGTAGCGATAAAATGTCAAGCTTAAGGAGCATGGAATAAGACAGCCACTTACCGCGGCTATACTGTATGCACACACACAGAACGTAGCGGTCTTGCTTCGTATTTCCGTTTCCCGTCACCGGACTACAGAGCGTTATTACCCAGAACTTTTCATATTCACCGCTGTGAGAACCTCAAACCCGTTGCAGTCCCGTGATGTAAACATACCGCCTATGGAACAGAGACGTACGGGAAGTCCATGTCCCCTTGTTCAACAACTGTTACTACCCTTTGCCAAGTTGGGACAACAAAACAGTAACAAACGCCTTTAAATATTTCATGCTAGTCCGTCTCCTTGTAAATAAATTTTACATGGAGAAAGGACGAACTTTTGATGCGTTACGGAAGCATCCTCACAAGTCTTCTCCTCTTTACATGAAATATTTATGTTACGGGAGTTCTCCAGCCTTCACAAAAGCAAAGCAAACAAACAGGGGTTTCCTATATTGTGTTTTAAAAGAATATTAAATGGTGAGAGGGTTACTAATTTATACACTGACGATGACTGCTGCAGAAATCGCTAAATAATACGTGGTCCCACACGCAGTCATTGCATTACAGGAAAAACTGTGCGACCAACCTCATCTCAGCAGCCACATTCTCCTGCAGCGGGTTCATATGCGTCATCAGTTCCTCATCAGTACAGACCGTGTTACACGATGCGGGCAAGCCAACTCCAGGGCGCTGATACTGAATCAGCTACTGAGGCACTTCCGCAGTCTTAAGCTAACTGTTGTGTTCACAACACCCCGCCACTGGTCCTTATGCTGAGCCAGAAGAATCGAGTTGACAACTCTCCACACTATTTAAAAAACTGTTAATATTATCCTCCCATATACGTCCAAGTCCTCAGAGTGCTCTCCACCTAAAATTCTGTGCTCATTTCCCATCTCACCCCTCTTCATTCCATCATCCTAATTACATGTGGTGAGAAGTTCAGATTATGGAGATCCTCGATACGTAAGTTCCTTTTTTCTTAATTCATCATCTGGTGCATGAATGTGCCGAGAAATTCATTTATCATTTACGTCAATATTAAGGTAAAGCTATCCCTGTAACAGGCCGCAGAGGTCCATACGGTTGTGAGACGTCGTGGCTCCCACATTTCCTTTCACAGTCGCCTCACAGATGCCGGTGAGAGCAGGCTTATGCGCCGGCCGGTCGCCCTTTACCCACAGGAATATTCCTCGTACTAATTTCTGTTAAGAGACTGAGTCGACCCCAGGGCGGTAGAGCGCCTGGATTAGGTAAATTGAAAAATTCAATAACATTGGAAATCGAACCCGCGACCTCCCGGGTTGTAGCACAGTGGCCCCACACCACTGCTATGGAATCATAATAATGTTTACACTGCCGAAGCACCTCTTGTTTCTTCCTCTTAGGTCCAAATATTCTCCTCAGAGCCTAGTTCTCAAACCGTCTCGGTCTAGTTGAGAAGTGGAGTTCTCAAAGCGGTGACTACAAACATGTGACGCCGTACAGTCCGGTAAAATCACAGCGTTACACCGCAGACTGTCGGTCCATTTTTGTCTTCAGATTTTCGGGGCCGGAATTTAAATGCAACAGTCCGGCTTCCAGGAACACGCCGCGTATCAAGCCGAATATTTTCCAATGTCTCAACAAACAATGCAACTACCATCTTCGCGGCTCAGGCGGTGAGGGAGTCAGTTGTCTGCAGGCTCCCAGAGCCGCAGACAGTAAAATATGGCCATAAGTCCCGTGGGACTCGGGACCAGGAATCAGTGTGTCAACATCAATTTAACAGTCAGTCAGTCAGTGAGGGGTTAAGGCGTAACTGGACGAATGGGAGGGGAATGGGGGGAAGGGAGCTTAGAAAACGAAGTTTCTAAGCGGCTTATTCCACAACGCCGAAGTCGTACACCCTCATCTACGCCTTTTCTTTATTTTCTTCGTAGGTTACTTAACGATGCCTACAGTATCTAGGCTATACAGCGCCGGGGGAACAACGGTGAATTTGAGCTGGAAGGCAGAGCCGGCCTAACTGAGGTACTATCCCAGCATATGCCTGGAGGGACTCAGTAAAACCACTACAATCAGGATAGCCGCTGTTCCGACCCGACTGAATATAAGTCTAGAGCGTCACCTCAGGACCAACCTGTACGGCGTCTTCCTTTACTGTAAAAGACCAAGTTTCACACTCATATAATAGTTATATTTACAGTTTGGTAATTTTTAAGCATACAACACTACAGACAGGATAATGGTATTGATGCTGCCGCTGTGTAAATGCAACCTGCACAAATGGCTTACACATTAGCACTGCAGACATTGCCCCGCGATACAGCACGGCGAGGCTGACTCCAACGTTCATGGCGATAACACAATTAATTACGACAGAAGCAAACACATGACGTAAACAAAGCGAAGAGTCTTAGGGCTTGTTGCAGCTGTGCCCAACCCACTTGCCACGGGCAAATGCCATGACAGAATTCACATTTTCCTGGCACTGACCGGCCCAGAAACTGCCATAATTTAGGGTTTTCCATAGTATTCCTCAGTTCCTCCCAGCAACTGTTTGGACAGTACCTCGATTAGGCCAAGACCACTTCCTTCCAAATCCTTGCCTATTCATTCTCCCAGTCATTCGACGCTATACTGTGCGAGTTACGAAAGAAACCACAAAATTTAACGAAACGGTTCAGTTTATATTGTATAATGTTGTGGCACATTTTCTCAAGGCAAGAACTATGAAGCCAGCAGAGAGCCTTTACTGAGTAGCGGCTTCGCAAAAGAAGCATGTTTCCATGACAACAATTGGATATACTAATGGGTAGCGGTGTTTTCTAAGCGGTCCGTGCCGAAATGAAGCAGGAAAAGTTTAGAGACAGTTTGGGAAACCAGAAGAATGGGAACATCCGCCGCTGGGAGCCGTTACCAGAAAACAGGCGAAGACACAGTAGGCTACGAAGAGTTAAGCGTGTGCTCTAGTGAACTGTAAAGTGCGTGAATTAGTGAAACGGTTATAATTACTTGTAGTCAAGGCTCTGTAAGAGTTCAATAAATCCAGTTACCAATCCAAAACACGTATATAGTCAATCACGTGACATATCACTTTGCGTTTGGTATAAGATCACGTTTCTCTGTTTATATTATGTAACGGATCTGCAATTACAAGATTATGTGAGCGATTAGCAAAGGTTGGTAAACATTTTGATGTGTCATCGCGTTGTCTCCGTGACCTTCATAATTTTCTCAATGATGTATTTAACATGTAAGATTTGAGGTTTTCACGGCGGTCACTATGAAGAAAGCAGTCTTCTGGGATGTGGTGTTAACCGTCGTTTCGGAGGAACGTATCGCCTACATCTTCAGGGCAGGTCTGCTTGTACCGGTTCTCACGGTCTCTTCGCTTGCGGATTTTCTTATTTTTCCTTCTACCCTGAAGATGGAGGCGATACGTTCCTCCGAAACGACGGTTAACACCACATATACACGGTGCCACATCCCAGAAGACTGCTTTCTTCATGTATTTAACAGTTTATTATTGAACTGCTTACAACTGGCTCGCTGTATCGCTATCGAAGCATCATACATGTACGCGGGTTTCGTCGCCGCAACCACAAAACTACTTTGGATATGCAGAGCGCTTGCATTTTATGCGAATCCGAAACAGTGCGGTATAAAACTATTAATGAAGTCCCTCACTTTATGCGCAAAGTTTGAAATTGTGCAAGTCCCCCCCCCCCCAAAAAAAAAATTCTGCAAGAATCACGTATGTCTTTCAAAACTTGTCCTGAATTATACGCGAGGTCTTCAGGAACGCGTCCTAGCATACAATACGACCGCAATGTACATACGCAAAGGCACATTTGATACATACAATCAAAAGCACACGAGCGAAATATCGAAAAAGCCGCACCACTAAAAGATACGAAGAAGAAAACATAAAAAACGAAACGAAAGTAATAAAAGGAACGATATTCGATTAGTGCCCAGTTCTTTAGGATTCCTCATATAATTACTGCACGAATATGGCCTTACATGGCCGAAACCTGTAGCATTATAATAATGCATATAACGAACCTTCGTGTTCCATAAAATGTTGGGAAATTCTTGAGTAGCTGCAAAATTGGCGGCTCCTCAAGAAGGGCTCAGGTCCATGAGTAATAATTCAATTCAATTTAATTCGTGTTTTATTTACGTGCAAACTTAAGAGCACAGAGGCCTATTACAAAGCTAGCACGAATAGAGATATACACACAAATATAATTAAAAAATATATATATGACAGTCTATATTAATTACACTTAAAGGATGCTTAAACATAATATTCAGTACCGTACTTACAGGCGTCCGCCACTGGTCCCTATCGCGTACCAAAACAGTTTCTTTAAGATCCATTTTAATATCATTCTCCCACATATGCCTAGGTCGTTAAGGTCATCTATTTCATTGAAGATATATCTACCATAACATTTTGTGTATTTATCTCCTCTCCAATCGTGCTACATGCCCCGCCCATCTTTATCTCCCTAATTTGGCGAGGAGTACAAATTATGAGGAACGCAATCTGAACGTGGGCAGCCCTGCGTACGCAAAATGTGCACATGATCAGTCTCTACTGGCCGCAGCATCGTGTAGCATGGACGCAACTCCTCCCAGCTTCCCGGTATATCAATCACTGCTTCTCCCTATCCACTACACACGAAACCATTCTGCATTAATGAGTCACTGAGAAGTGTTTTCCGTCTAATCGTCGTCCTACCTGACCTGTGTAATTGCCAATGAGCGTGTTACTACTGCCTTTACTGCTAACCTCCCCATTCGAAACTTCAGAAACTGCTCGCATACATAACCATCCATCCTCATTAGGTTATTTAATGGTCTGCAGCACATGTGTTCCACGTACATGAAATCTGACAAGACGTAAAAATCATTCAACCGTGGATGGGATGAATGAAGTTTCTGAACTATTCCGCTTGTTCCGGTTCACTCCCCTGCCCTCTTGTCCACTTCTGCTTGATAACCGTTTCCATTTGAAAAGATAAACAGATGCAGCGACATGCTTTTCGTCAACACACTTTGGGATGGCATCTACTGCCTCTTCATAAGGACACTGCACACAAATAAGGCCCTACGAATTCTTGATATCAATAGGACTATTTCCTTCAAGACGACCTAGACGTAGGCGGAAGGATAATATTAAAAAAGATCTCAGAGAAACAGGATGGGGTGGTATGAACTGGATTCATATGGTTCAGGACAGGGACCAAGTGACGTCTCTTATGAACATGGTAATGAACCTGCGGGTTTCATAAAGCCTTGGGAAATTCTTGAGCAGCTGAGCGACTGGCGGCTTCTCAAGAATGTTTCAGCTCCATGGAATCAGCTTTGCTTCAATTCTCACGTGGCATGTTGACTGGATTACAGCAGGAAAGGTCCTCTGCTAAGTCCTCAACACAGGAGGTCACCAGTGTAAAACGAAAAGGACCTCTGCAGTCGATGGATGTGGTCAGCTTCACGCCCCGGCCGCCTTATCCCGGGGTAACAGCCACCCCCACTTACCCACTGTATAGGAGAATGGATAGCGCATTAACCGGTCTGGACGCTATGGAGAGGAGACAAATCTCTTACCTTTGCCAGGAATCGAACTCCTGATTCCTCAGCTGGCCAACCCGTAGCCTAGTCGCTATATCGAGTGAGCTACACCGGCTACCGTGAGAAATGGAAGAAATCGTTTTAAAGACTGGTAATCAAATTTGTCAACGTCTGCTCAAAATCAGAGACAGGCGGGGAACATCAGCGTCTCCACCATTTTTCCTGGAGGCGGGGACCGGAAAATGTCTTTATAAACTGATGTTTAAGCCATTAATAATGAACTGGCTCTGCAGAGCAAGTACTGCTATCCTGTGGCTTCCTTTAAATCATGCATGAAACGGAATAGAGAGTGCGCCCAATGACGAAGGAACATCCCGCCTCCCCAATCTGAAGTCCGGACTCCTAGGTGGCCAGCAGATCAGCAACTCGCCGTCTCTGATATTATTTTATCCAACGCAGAAACACAGAACTCAAAATGGCGCGCGAAACACTAGAAAAAGTCGAAGACGTGACGCCGTGCAGTCTGGTATAAAAGTATAAGGGTTTCGAAGGAATCCACTGCCTCCATCTTCTTCTACCTTTAGGATATCGTTCTTCCTAATCTATCAGACTACACGGCATAACACATGTGGAGATATTAATATTCATAATCACCTCAGTTAATTTACCGACCACTTGAAGGAACAGTAACTGGAGTGTAGTTTCATAAAACCGCAAGTGTAACATTAATGCTGAAAGTGCAGTTACTTTGCTGCGGGACGGTAGAAATGCTGGCGCAAGGGAATTGTACGCAGAAACCGGACTACTAGAGCCATCTACCGGCTTTATGTGGTACCTCTCTCTACAGCTCCCTGCATGTTTGTTCCAGTCTCTCTATGTAATATAAAACAAAAAGCGAAAGTGTTTGGAAGTCATGTACAATAAAATTGGGATTTAATTCATTCGGAAACCCGGCCTTTTAAAATAAAAAGTTTCCACCGCTCCCTGTACGACGCAGAAAGATTATCATTAATAACATAAATACAATTCCGCAGTAAAAGAATACTTCTTTTCGAAAGGGCTACAACGCTAATAAAAAGCATGTTGTGGCGTAGCAACTTCCTCTATTCGCAAGCGAATGGCGGCTGTGCACACTGGCTTCCCCTCTGCGTAGAATGGGTCTGTCCCAGCTCCGACCCGCCCGCCAGGCAGGCAGGCAGGCAGGCAGGCAAGCAAGCACTCAGGCAGGCCGACCGCCGCTACGCTATCTCTTCTCTGCTAGCAAGCAAGCAACCGACCGATGAACGGGCTTGGAGCCGGATAGACAAGAATAGTTTGGCTTAGCTGGGCCGGCCCAAGTTGCTTGCTATAAAATACTGCAGCTTTGGCTGGCACACAGTTGCTGCAACCCGCCACGTTTTGCCCATGCTGACTAAAAAACCTGGTTCAAACATGCATCAGCAACAACCTTGCCAATTTCCGCGCTGTCATAGACTTCACTCCCTCCACACAAACGCCCACACATTTTTTTTCACGGTCTTTATTCCTCTTTAATTGAAAGGAGTACCCCATACTGCAGCATTCGGCACAGGACACGTTTTCCAAACCCATTCTTTTTCATCTGCATACGTCATTAGCCCTAACACAGCGGTGGGATGCTGTTTCTGGGAACCCTGGCGCGTCGTAAATGCCTTGGCCAGCAATACAATTATACCCTAAACCCTCGTCCCTCACAATGCCAACCCTAAACACACCACAAGCGACTGCTCCTCCGTCATCAATAATTTAAATCGCAAAAATACTTTTCATATACAGTATTTTATTTTAAAAAGTACGTAGCTATGTAACGGTGTTTAAATCTCAACAGGAGATGGAGCATACCTGTATGTATTCAAAAATAAATACGATAAAATATTCTGCAAAATTAATAATACTGCAGACAAATGCTGAATGCCTCGTGGAAGAAGGAGAGTTATTACCCAAATCTGTCAGAGAAAATAGTAGCCAACAACATGCAGACGATTTCTACATTCCTAATTTGTAAAACAAACTACGCATATACGGCAAAGTTAGACGAACTTTGCGTTAAGCTTAAAGTACTCGTGAAAACCTACATAACGAGCGGGATTTCAAGTTCTATGAAGATTGTTATCTTCTGGGATGTGACACCGTGCTGACCGGTAGACATCTGTCAACATTTCGGAATGGCCCGCTGTCCCTACATTCTCCTCGAAAGATGGAGGCAGCAGGTTCCTCCGAAACGTTTGTAACGTTCTACCAGACTACATGGCGTCACATCTTACACGACAGCAATCTTCGTCTTAAATAAGAATTCATATATTATTAAATCCATATTTAATGTCTTACACTAATCATTATGTACGGTGTTTCGATTTCGGAAAATTCAATTTGTGCAACAATAAAACGCAGTAGAGGTGAAAATAATATTCTCCACACAACTTCTAGTGTAAACCTCCAATGCAAAGTTTAATCGAATTCTGCCGAGCAGTTTCTGTCGTGATACACGAATGGATACACTGCTTCATATACTACGTGTAAAGAACAAAAAAAAATAGCATTCCCATTTCCTGTACTGCAGAAGCCACCTGCTCAAGCACAAAAAAAAAAGTACAGTACGATAATTTGCCTGCAGGTGTGTGGAAGATATCTGCGACCTTGCAGTCACACTCACCCTTTATCTACAAAGAACAAATCTATTTGAGCCAAGATTGCTCTATTCTGCCATGTTGAAGCACTGAATTTCACAACAAACACGAAGTTTCCGAATCTGGAAAAGATTTCGTCATCAGGTGTCAAGCGAATAGGTACCTGCTGACTTGCGCCCATTTTCACGATCGAGCTGTTTGTTGACGGGCCTCAATACGAATCTTTCTTCCAATACACCTGACGATGTAGTCACAGCCAGTTTCCGAAGCGTCACGTCCGAAAACAAAACGCAATACGGAGCACAAGCTAGTGAGCCTGTTCCAATCTGTGAGAAGTGAGTTATGAGCAGGTTACCACCCTGTTGCAAAGTCCCTATCTTGGAGCACCAGGCTCTTTATCCAGGGTTTCCTTTAGTAGTATTACATTTCATCATCCCGTTGCACTGAGGCACTATCCTTATTATTAACGTACACGCCAATATTGCAACACTATAAAAGACATCAAGAATACGTCACTCACTAAAAATGTATTTTAATACTTTATGACGTTAAAATCATTAAAATGTCAACAGGACACTAAAAGTATATTTTATACATTAAACGGGATTATCACAATTTCAAAAATGTCTCTAGTTTTACACATTTTTTTTCTGGTTTACGATATGTTTCGGCCGCACATGAGCCATCATAGGTGATTTTTCATTTTATTTCTTTGGAGACCACTGCACTGTTCACTTGCCCACAGTGCTCCCATGCACGTCAATGTTTAGTTCTAGCTCATGACTAGAATGCTGCCGTTGCACTCTTGCGGCTACAGAAATTTTAGACATTCTGATAATCACTCTTAATGTATAAAATATACTTTTAGTGAGTGACATACTCTTCATGTCTTTTATAATGTTGCATTACTGACATAAGCCTCTAACAGAAATGAGTACCAGGAATTAAACAAATAATTTTCCTGGGGAGTAAAGCGCGTAAGGCTGACAACCTAACCGCCATCTTTGAGCCGACTGTCTAGATAGTGTGGGACTCTCAACGTCTCACGGCCCTATGGGCCTTCATGGCCTGTTACAGGGATAGCTTTACTTTTGTTACTTTTACTTACATAATAAGGATGATTCCTTACGTATGTTGCCTAACATGGCTGATGAGTGCTGTCTACCCGCAGAGCAAACCTGGGGACGGGCCCTTACCTGGTGATACCCACCGCGCCAGGGAAACTGAAGCTCACATAAGAGAAGGACGCCACTTCCTATGGTTGGACCCTGCCTTATGCGAGCTCCAGGTCCCTGAGTAGTGAGCCGTCAGACAGTAAAATACGGTCGAGTTCCGTGGGTCACGGAACCAAGAATCAGTGCTGGCGAGGCCCAGCAGCAATGTACTGAACTGGACCGCTCTGGTGGGTAGCACCCGGCTTATTCTAATACAACATCGCCATTTGGTTCAAATTTCGTATAGTGACTGTACGTATATTGGGGAAGGGTCGGCCCAAATGTGGGTATGTGGAACAGAAACAGCTCCCCGGCCTAGAGAACCGATCTGAAACAGCCCTTGATATGAACACATAATATTGCACACTGCCACTCAAGTACACTTCGCCCCATTTCATGCGAGCAGGGAAACGCAATGCACCAGTAAACATTTCATTTGTGTCTGCGTAAAGAAACTCGACAGCATTCCCACTGAAAGGCAAAAACTGCAGTTGCTGACAAACGCCACGAACAGTTAATACAACGATTCAGATGTAAGGTGACGGCTCTTTCAGCCACCTTCTAGAATAAATAAATTAAAATGTGTATCTATGACTTTTGAACGAGATATCTCGTCCATAGCACGGAATGGGTTAATATTTATTTTTACGCTAGGTTTCGGCCCATCGCTTTTCTGGGTCTCATATATTCACATCCTTCTTTACGGCCGACATTACTAATGGAAACTGTTTAAAATTATCTAAAGAGGTAAAAAGTGTGGGGTAGTGGTGGTATAGCTCCACCATTCCTGACCCCGGCATTACATGGAAATACGTGGCCAGCTTCACGCCCCTGCGACTTTTACCGTCAGGCAAAGAGCCGGATGGACCCCAGAGCCGCTCTGGATGGTAAAATAGATTTTCACGGCTTTCCCCGACACCGTTCTATCTTGTAACACGGAGATGATCTGTGACATTCAGTTTTAATCACATCTAGTCTTGTAATTCATTCGTTAACTAAGAAATATTTCTTGGATATATTTAGGGTCTGTGCAACCCCACAAGCAGTCCATGCGGATGCTGAAGCGGCAGTTGGGGGGCAGAACATTTTGGGATTACAGCCTTATGCTAACTGTCCGCTTACGAGAGAAGGGCGCCAAAAATGTTACTCAATCCGTGAGCTAAAACATCTTGTGTCAGTCCTGAGTATATTACGTCACAGAGAATACTGGGTCAGTACGGGAAATTAGATCACGCTGGCTTCCTTCCCCCTTCACTGTTCATTAAGCATCCTAAAATTTGGCGCGAAAATGTCTGAGGTATTGACGGTGTAAAAAAAAAAGTAAAGTTGTTCCTGTGCTTAAATGATTATGCATTATACCAAGAACGTATACGGAGATGTGGAGGTATAGCTCCATCATTCTTGACCTCGGAAATGGATGGAGGTGATCTGCTTCACGCCCTGGCCGTTTTACCGCCGGGGAAAATGCCCCTAATATCTAGCGAATTCGAGGCTGGGTAACCCTCAGAGTCGATCTTGACGCTACGGATAACAAGAAAATCTTGACACTACCCGGGAATCGAACACCGGGCGTCCAGCCCGTAGTAGCCCGTCGCTATACCGACTCCTTGAGGCACTGACGGTGTCTTTAAATAAATCAGTAGAAATTATTCACATGCAATAAAACTTCTGCAAGCCTGAATTCTGCACTACTCAGTGATTAAACTGTAACGCGAATATGCGACCAGAGGTCCGTGAGGGTAAGACCGGCCTTCCGTCCGTCGCTGTGGAATGAAAGCGCGCCTACACTACACCGACCGCCTGTTATCGATCACAAAAAAAAGTCGTCGTGAGTCATATTCGGGGAGAGCCCGAGCACAGCTAACCGGCCGTCTCCACCCTCTGTACACAGAGCCAGCCCCAATGCAATATGAATACGCTCTTTACGTCAGTTACACTATTGTCAGGGCTACCAACCCGAAGGCCCTTTATTTTCTTATGCGCGCTGCAGTGAAAATGAGGGGAAATCTTACTTTTGAAAGAGAAAATGTGTGCGCAAAACGTATACAGCTGCATGGGACTAGAGTACAATGAAATTCAAATACCCACTCGGATACAGTAACATTCGACACTGGAAACTGCCACATCACAACTTCAATGTCATGAGGACGCAACTCACAGCCAGGGCTCAACGGACCCACTCATCTGCTCGTCCGTGACGAGTGGGAAAATCAAGGCCGACGTGTAGGAAAACCTTCGAATTTATTCCTTAATATTCACTCCCTGCTTTCGAGTATTAAAATCGTTTCGCCTCTGGACACGAACTGAAGAGATTCTTACAAAATCTTATATTGCGAAATTTCACGTCTGGTTAGAAGTCGGATAATATTATTGAACACGTTACACTGTGTGCGCATCCCAAACGCCAACTCGTTAAATATTTATCAGGGTGACTGAATGTTTGTAAACAAAAGTAGTGGTCAGAAATGCACTACATTATATGCCAAAAAAAGTGTACGTTTTCCGGAAGTTTTAAGGTATTTGCGACAACTGAACTGAATACTGAATTGAATATTCATACTTTTCCTAAGTTTCTCTACAACATATCCTGCATACAGAAGGACTATAAGGCACAACATTTTAAACATCTTGTGTGTTAGGTGATAGTAACTAGACTGATGTGCCGCGCCATAGCTCAAGCGGTTAGTCGCTGGCTTCCCACCGTGGCGCCCCGGGTTCGAGCCCGGGTCTGGTCAAGTGGGATTTGTGGTGGACAAAGTGGTGGTGGGGCAGGTTTTCTCCGAGTACTTCGGTTTCCTCTGCCAATCTTCATTCCAGCAATTGCTCCACAATCAACCTCAGCTATCATCTGGGGCTGGAACAATAGGCCAGAAGTGGCGACAGTACAAGGGGCTTAGTCCCACTCCACTAGCAATAACAAGAAACCTAGCCCGATGAGCACTTACGAAGGCGTGAACAAAGGAGTTTTTTTCCTCCCTCTTGCGAAGAAATATCTGGAGAGTAGAATTCTTCAGACTGGTTAAACGAGCCAACATTTGTTAGTCATGGCACTCACTTGCTTGGCGTCAAGGGGACGCACAAATTGGCCTTTGCCTTCCCAAAAATTTCGACGCCCACACTGTTAAATGAATACCGCGTCTCTACAATTCACAACTGCCTCGCCCGGCTTCGATCCTGGTGAGATAACGTTAATTTGTGGTGGACAGTTTGGCTCTCGAGCTGGTTCCATCCGAGTACATCGGCTTACCCCTCTCATTCCACAAACTGCCCAACATTCATTAATCATCCTGTCATCTTACACTGTCGATGCTGACAGCGTCGTTAAATAAAAATAAAAAATCCGTGGCTTTAGTCCGCAAGCGAACTATACCGAGCGACCACCGCTTGACGGCGAGTGTTAGTGGCAACTTTGGCGGATAGAGGGGGGTCGCGTGGTCAGCGCAACGGATCTCGACGGCCGTTAATCTCGGCTTTCTTGACCGGAGCCGCTATCTCTCCATCCAAGTATCCTCACGAGGCTGAGGGGACCCCGTTCCAGACACACTACTTCTCAGAAAATCTGGCAGCGTCAGGAATCTCTGACCACTACACCACAGAGGCAGACAAATAACCAACCAAAATAATTGCCCCAAACCCGGAGGGCAGCGGAATTTTCAATTCAAATGCGTGTACGCCAGTCAAAATCGTAGTCGTCTCGGTTAAGACACCGTGTAGTCTGGTAAATGATTACCAATGTTTCGGAGAAACATACTGTTCCATTCAGAACGAATTGAGACAGACTAAAATCGGGGGATACATGTGTTTGTGAACAGAGCCCACTAGTAGAAGAAACGTGTCACGCCATCTGTCAACTGTTACGGCCAACTACTCGACCTGTCAACAGGAAGTATACGTTGCCATGGAAATAGGTCTACACAGACAAAAGATGATTTCTATAAGGCAAGAAGGAAGAGACGATGACGGTCTTCTGGGAAATGACATCGTGTAATCTGGCAGAGTGCGCCAACGTTTCGGAGGAACCTGCTGCCTCCATCTTTTTAAACCCAGATCATGGATATAAGTTCCTCCGCAACATCTGTATCTACAACATGAAACTGGGGGCACACGGTAGCGTAGTTGAGGCACTATGCTACAAGCCCGAAGGTCACGGGTTTGATTCCCCATAAGGTAAATGAATTTTTTCAATTTACCTAATCCTTCCAGCCGCACTATGGCCCTGGGGTTGTCTTAGCCTCTAACAGAAATACGTACCAGGATTCTTCCTGAGGGGTAAAGGGCGATCTGAACAAAAGGCTGACAACCTCACCGCCATCTGTGAGTCAATTGTGTAAAAATATGGGAGCCTCGGTGTCTAACAACCCTATGGGCCTTCGTGGCCTGTCACAGGGACAGCTTTACCTTCAACATGAAATTACTCAAAGTCACATCCCAGAAGTCGGCCATCTTATGCTCAGTAGTAAGAACTCTCAAATCCTGTGCCCCACACCACTCCATTTGGAGGCCAAATTTTTCACGCCGGCAGATCAAGAAAACATGTATCTATGTATGGCTCCACAGCCTCTGTTGGTCCTCGGACGTTCTTCAGTTTCTTAATCCTATATACAGTTGGCACGACTTCTTGGACGGGGGATCAGCCCATCGCAAGGCCTCTACCCACACAAAGAAGAACACAAACACAGAATAACCGCACACTATACAGACACCCATGCCTCAGACCGCGCGGCAACTGTGATCGGAGATCAAGAAAACACAAACACTGCAAATGGAATTTTACTTATACTTAAATTTGGGAGAGGAGGGGACTCAGAGAAAGAGAAATTACCACCTGCCTTGGCATTCACAGGGTCTAAATTTTACAATAATCGACAGCAAAATATATGTGGTAGCACAAACCGTAACATAACGATCTGCCTCTGCAGAGTTCGCCGATCAAACATTATAAAAATTCGTTCAACTCTTGGTGACACCGTGTAGTCTAGTAAGTGACTGCCAAATGTTTCGTAGATGCATACTGCCCTATCGCCACTTCTGCTCAAAATACAAGGCACTAGATAACAGCTATGGCTACCACACTGCACAGTGTCACAGACCGAATCACTATGTAAATCATCGGTCGGCAACCTTCTGGCACTGGAAGGCCGCTTTTGAACCCCGTCTTCATTAAGCGGGAACCATGACTACGAGGTAAAAAAAAATATAAACTTTTCTTCCTTTTTCTTGAGTTATCAAAATTCGTCGAAGGGCCGCACAAAACAATCCCGTGGGCCACATTATTCCCTCGGGTGGAACCGAAAAACGTTTCTTCTGCAAAATTTCCTCCTCTGAGCATGACGTACCAAAAAGATTCTGAGGTAGATGACAGCCCATTCGAAATGCTGGACGGACTATAATAGTACAATGAAACACTGCGCTAGTTCGTATCGACGAGAATATTAATTGGTGTTTATGCTCATAAATGCTATCGGCCTGTGGAAGCCATTCAAGTAACATCTAAAGCGTGCGTCCTCCGTACTCGTTTCAATTTATGTCCCGCCTACCCCCTCCCCCGACCCGCCTATCCCATTACGGCATGAGAAATAATGCAACGTATCTATTGTTGTGCTTCAACCTGTAGGCCCCCTTTCCAGTCCAAACTTTCAGAACTGCGACCCCATAAGCAATTCGTGCAAAACCGGTATTATTCTGTTTCGGTAAGTCCCCTTTTGCAAGAAGGTACGCTACCGCCGAGTGCAGGGTTTAAGCAAACGCCGGTCAACACACTGAACTGCATACAGATCTTACATTGTAGCAAATTAACCAATTCAGAGAGTATAACGTCCCGCTACATCCAGATGTTTCGTTTGCGAAGAACGTTACAAGTCTTGCAAGGTGCAGAACCTGGTCCATACATTAAACATGTATAAAGAATCCACTTCAGCATCTGAAAACCAGTATTTCGAAAGCAAAAGACTACATACTAGGAAATATTTACTTTAGGCCACAATATTTGTCGGGTTTCTTCTTCCTCCTCCTTCTTCTTCTTCTTCTTCTTCTTCTTCTTCTAGTCTAGTTTAAATGTACAACAGTTCTGGTATTTCAAACAGTTACCTCATGACGTTTATCAACAGCAGAGGTTACTGGGCTACCTAATTTTCCAGGAACATATTTGTCTTCTGCCTTGTGACGTCAAGCACTTGTTCAGCTACACAAGCATTTTACGAAACTCGCCAAGTTCATTACTGGGCTCGCAAAACACAACCACTGGCCCATATACCCAGCACATGAATCTAATTCATACTCTCTCATCTTATTTCTTACGATGCGTTTTAATATTATCCTCCCATCTACTAAGTATTCCTAGTGCATTTCCTTCAGACATTCCTATCAAAACTTTGCACGCACTTCTCTCAAAATGTCCTGTCCATTCCGTTCCCCTTAACTTCGATATCAAGTGCAGGGTTATAAAGGCTGATTCTAAATTATTGCCAAAAAAAGATGATTCTACGGGTAATAAAACTTTATGAGTTACACTTTCATATTCCGTAAGCAGTTTTATTTTGTTATTTCCCGTTCGAAAATTACAGGCCACGGAAACCAGGACAGTAATTTAAAATCACACTGTATAATCTTGGAGCCGGGATAGCGTAGTCGGTACAGCGGCTCCACCAGCTGGACGACCGAGGGGTCAAAGTTCGAGACCCTGTAGGATCAAGAATTTTCTCTTCTCCACGTCGTCCGGAAGGGCTCTGGGGTCCATTCAACCTATCCAATGAGCACCGGGGGCTCTTTCCCCGAGGGCAAAACTCACCTTCAGCTAGTGCCGAAGTCAGGAAAATGTGGATCTATACAACCACTCCCCCATACCATGCCTTATCTTTACCTGTATAATCTTATACTATGGCAAGTAAACCGTTGTAGGTATACGAGCCATCGAAAATCCATGTAGTGGTTTCTACGATGAGGCTTGCTTATTTTAAACAATTCTCTTAAAATTTACATGACTGACGCGGCGAGAGGAGGTAACAACTGGGACAGTCTGCACTGCGCAATTCTATTAGCCCGACTCTCGCCCTTGGGGGGGGGGGCTATAAAACAATGAGAACCATGGGCGCTCGGGACGGACGTAATGAAGACGGAGCCATAACGCCAAGCCAGGGAGCTGTTTCGGCAAATGTTACTGTCGCCATATTCAGTTTACCCTTACCTGTTCTTTGGGCCATAAAAGACTTGAGCTTCAACATATAAAAAGATCTGGCAGGATCACATGACCCTTACTTTCCTTTCAACCGTTTCTCTCTACATTGCGAGGCCGGCAAAGAAATACAATTGAAAAATTACAGCACGACTTCGCGTTACGAAATGCGGGTATTCCTGAAAATGGGTCCGCACCGTGAAATTCCGAGATACGAAGCAAGTTCTCCCACTGGTCTCCGGCAAGTTATTCGCGGAGATCCGTTCTTACAGGAACACGCGTTTTTACCCACCATAAGTAACAGTATGAATAAAAAAATAAACATGAGGCATTCTTTGCGCATGAGTCCTATAGCCTCTTTACATGCATCTGAAGTAAAGGGCAACAACATTCCACAATCGCGCTACAAGCCATGGTTCTACACCACTGACGCATGCGTATATGCCAACTGGTGGCAAGCTACATGCATTACTGACGCATGCGTATATGCCAACCAGTGGCAAGCTACATGCATCACTGACGCATGCGTATATGCCAACTGGTGGCAAGCTACATGTATTACTGACGCATGCGTATGTTTCATCCGAATTTAATGAACAGTTGGCTTTCTTATTTTATCATTTTGCGCTCAAATCAAATCTAATATTTATCATAAATTTCACTGCGGCCATAATTCAGTAGTGTGAACCTCCCTAAAACAAAGGCGCATGCATACGATGTAGTGGTCCACTTATTCGCTTAACTTCCGGTAATGCAAACTGTCATTATAGACCCCCTAAAATGTCGTTTATAGCTTCTATGTTTCGCACAGTCGCCATTCTCGATATTGCTAATGTCTGTACCTCAAAGCACAAGGGCGGAAGTAGTGGCATGGTTAGATGTATACCAGTCCTTATGCTTCTTATACAGACAGGTACAAAAAGACATTATAAAACTAAAAAAAAAAACCTGTGGCCAGTAGTCCGCAAGCGAACAATACCGACCGAGCGACCGCCGCTTGTCGGCGAAGTTAGTGCCAACTTTTGCGGATAGCGGATGTCGCGTGGTGAGCGCAACGGATCCCCACAGCCGTTAATCTCGGTTTTATAGACCGGAGCAGCTATTTCTTTGAAATAGCTCCTCAATTATCATCACGAGACTGAGTGGACCCCGTTTCAGACCCACTACTTCTCAGAAAATCTGGTACCGCCGGAATCAAACCAAGGACCTCTGGATCTGTAGCCAGGAACTCTGACCACTAGACCACAGAGGCGGTCTACAAAAAGACATTCTTCAGTGTATAATTCATATGTCTACTACGATCTATCGACACATGAAATCTCACGAGCTTGGCTCCAGTGGTTGGTCAGTTACTGTAATCAAAGCGAATTTTTGTCTACTTAATGGCAATGTCACTAGCTCAGCTCACTTAGCGCCTACTGCAAATGTAGGCTGCAATTTGATTCTTACACATTAGTCGCTGGCTTCCCACCGTGGTGGCCCGGGTTCGATCCCGGGTCTGGTCAAGTGGGATTTGTGGTGGACAAAGTGGCGCTGGGGCAGGTTTTCTCGGAGTACTTCGGTCTCCCCTGCTAATCTTCATTCCACCAATTGCTCCACAATCACCCTCACCTATCATCTGGGGCTGGTACAACAGGCCAGAAGTGGCCGCAGTACAAGGGACTTAGTCCCACTCCACTAGCAATAAAATATAAAATACACATTATACACATAAATAATTACAAGATACACAACCACGCAACGTTTGTGGGTTCTACTTTTAAGCGAAAGTGTTACAACAACATCAGCACCGCCAAGTTAATATTACTCATGGGACGAAAAGGCAGAAAGGGCAGAGGCAAACGAAACGTCGCGGGTTAGTAGATAACAGTCCTGCTCCATATACTGGGAGTCCTGGGATAAAATTTCGGACGTGATACAAGATAATCTGATGGTGTTTTAGTAATTTCCTTCAGTTTCTCACGGTAAATTACAAGATAGTACCTCCAAGTAGGCACAACCGTTTCCTTCCGTATCCTTTGCAATTCACGATTAACTAATCATCCTATCACTTGACCTTCAAAGCTTGAGCTAGTGGCGCAATGTATAGAGGGCATATAGAACATCCAGGATCAATCCGCTACGCGTGCATTTCGCATCTTCCTTAAGGACACAAGTGTGCCGCTTGCGTGAAGCATGTAAGATATGTGCCGCCTTAATCAAAAAGGAAATGCACAACATTTAACAGAGCAGTTCCTAAGTTTGAAATTATAGATCCAAAAGGTTCAAAGGTTTTTTCGGTGAAAAATTAGGCCTGACTTCTAAACGTTATCCGAATCCGCCCCACATTTCCTGGGGCCAAAACGCA
Source organism: Cryptotermes secundus (assembly GCF_002891405.2). Lineage (NCBI taxonomy): Eukaryota > Metazoa > Arthropoda > Insecta > Blattodea > Kalotermitidae > Cryptotermes > Cryptotermes secundus. The sequence continues at coordinate 461,139 of NW_019724754.1, forward strand.
CAACGGTTACTAACGAAACCAGACACCGCTGCAGGAAGAACATAAATTATGCATCTCGATCACGAAATTAATCTAAAGAATATTTTAAAATTGAGTTCCTACCCCGGGATAGGGTAGTCGGTATAGCGACTGTCTACGGGCTGGACGACCGAGGGGTCGGAGTTCAAGTCCCGGTATGGTCAAGAATTTTCTCTTCTCCAGACCGGCTCTGGAGTTCACCCAACTTCCTATCCAATGGGTAGCGGGGGTTCTTTCCCCGGGGATAAAACGGCCGGGAGGTAAAGCTGACCACTCACCTCCAGCCAATGCCGAGGTCAAGAAAATGTAGATCTATATATGCAATCTCCCATACGCCTTCATGGCGTAGTGCTCAATTAGTTACGCACAGGGGCATCTTTACTTTGCCCTCATAGAAAACATACTGCATCTCCACTACAAAGGCTGGCCAGTTAAACATTCACCGTTTATTCCGAAAATGTAATGAAATGTAAATGCATATGATGGGCAAAATGCACAGTTTATAATCACAAAGCAATTGGTACGTATAGTTACCAGTATGCTACAAATGGTTAACTGCGCTAGGGTATGAATAGCACGGTCTTCTTGTCAATAATAAACCGTGAAACGAGGAAACAGTAGGAGTGGCCCATTCATGGTACAGTTTCGGCGTCTGCCTGAAAATGCTGAAGAAATATAAAACATGTCCCCATACAAGGACCAGACCCAAGGACACCCCCAGGGAACCATAAGCAAACTGCTTCGAACCCTTCCCCCCCCCCCAAAAAAAAAACGCAGATCACACCCAGGCATATGAACAAGAAAAAAATATTTCAGGCAACATTAAAACATATGCGCATGCGTGGCGAGCCTGTGCAGCCACGAGCGAGCGCGGATTGCGTTCTGGGTCGCACTAGAGGCATCATGGCGTATGCTGCAATCCCGCACATCTCGTTGTGGTATAACATACAATATGGAGGCCCAAAATATCTCCACACAGTTTAGAGAGCAGCTCAGGTGGGAAACGGATTGATAAAAGCCGATTTATGGATATGTTAACCCTTTCCATGTTACGCCCGAAATATCTCGCTCAATACACAAGTCCTTATGACTTCCACAGTGTTTTGAGTTCGGCAAAACATACGTGTCCAGCCATCATTCAAAGGTTAAATAAAGTTAACTATTCGCAGATTTTCAAAAAGAAAAATGGCCCGTTTTAATATTATCCTTTCATCCACACCTAGGTCTTCCATGTCTTCTTCTTCCCTACGGTTGTGAGATCAATGTATTATACGCAATTTTCATTTCATCCATACGTGTTTTTTTTTAATTGCAAGTGGGGTGGGACTAAGTCCCTTGTACTGCGGCCACTTCTGGCCTATTGTACCAGCCCCAGATGATAGGTGAGGGTGATTGTGGAGCAATTGGTGAAATGAATATTGGCAGGGGAAACCGAAGTACTCGGAGAAAACTTGCCCCAACGTCACTTTGTCGACCACAAATCCCGCTTGACCAGACTCGGGATCGAACCCGAAGCCAGCGACTAACCGCTTGAGCTATGGTGCGGCCGATCCATACGTGTTACATACCCCATTAAAATCACTGTTAAGTGATTTGAAAATACCAATAACAGGTTAGGTTACAGCATTTCCCCCAGCCTTGTCACTTCATTGAAATATTATCCCCAGAACCCAGAACCCTGTCTTTTAGTTTCGGTATTTAACGGCACTTTCAGTATCGAGGCTATATAACGCCGGAGCACCCTGTTGTCAAACACCTCAACCCATGTTCTTCCCTCTGGGTGAAAGGTCACGCACATGCCCACTCAGCCACATGATCATAACATATGTTCTATGCAGAAAGAAAATCCAAAAACAGAACCGTGTGTGACTTCCATTCATACACAGAGTATCGACATCAACTAACGCTTCGAGAGCGAATTAATCGATTCTACAAGGAGCACCGAAACTCCATATACAAGGAAGATCAGTTTAGTGTTAATAAACGTCTGCCGCCTTATTTAACTACACTTTATCAACTACTGCGGTTATACAGTACACAACATGTGGATGATAGCAACAAATTACGAAGGGAAACATTGGAACCAAACGCAAAAACCAATTTAGCCGTACTACCGTGGCATTCTCGTTAGAAAGTGTGTGGTAAAAACCATCTCCGGCCCGGGAATCGAACCTAAGATCTCTCGAAGCAAAACTGCTAATTACTCAGTCTCTATTTCACACATTATGCCAGTGGCTTTGCCACAGTCACAACGTTAATCGTTCCTCCACACAGAATGGTAAAAAGAAGGGGAGCTACATTGCCGACGTTGCTAAAGCTTCTTCCTTCTACAGGAATATATATATATATATGGAGCACTATGGCCCTGGGGTGGACTCAGCATCTAATAGAAATGAGTACCTGGGGGTAAAGGGTGGCCGGGCGTATGGCTGACAACTTCACCACCATCTGTGAGGAGACTCAAGAAAATGTGTGAGCCTGGAAACCTAGACGTCTCAGAACCCTGTGGGTCTCCAAGGCCAGTTAGAGATAGCTTTGCCGGTACAAAGGCACTGTACACGCTTTATCATAGACAACTGCCCTAGATTACGTTACCTTCAAAAGGAAACTGGCCATTGCTCGGTACAGCACTGCGGTTATCTCCCTTAAGATGTCACCTACGCAGTTTTATTCAGGGATACGGTGTCCATATATCATTAAACCTGAATCAAAATCGTTACAGCCGTTTTCGAGATAATCGCCATTTTGTATGGGGTGAACCATATCAAGGGCCCCTGTTTTGGGGACTCCAAATGATCAGATTCACAGAGTCCAGACCGAGGATGAATGAACTCCGGAAAACCGAATAAGATCAAAATTCATCCAGCCGATCAGGAGCTGGAGATGCGCGTATCCATCCATGTCTTCATACATACATACAAACGGCATAGCAGAAGTTAGTGTTCGTACTCATGGGGATCAAAAAGTGAACATGCGCCAAATTCTCTTAAAATATTTCCTCGTACACATTACGCAAGTTACATAACGATGACACAAAATCACTAAAATTAAGCATTCCAGGTTATCATATCAACGAAACGTCCAGCATTAACACGATGTATAACGTATGTAGGTGAAGGACGTGGGAGAAATCATTCTTCCAGTGTATCGTGCCTATTCTGTGAGTAATTTTAATATTCTGAGATATATATGTATAGTAAGTGTGGTATATAAAGATGGTTCTGGGTTGGTTATTTGTGTATGCTATTCGTGGGAGATGACGTTGAACGTCGGCCACGACGTATTATTCGATAACATGCAGGGTTGCAAAGGAAGAAAGCACGTGAAGTTCGAAGCATGAAAGCTTATATGGCAAATTGCTTCCCTTGCATTCTGAACGGACGTTACATCAGTTAACAAATAGAAATAACGTTCTGGTTGCAGGACTATGATGAGGCTCCCTTTGTACTCAGGTCCCCGATAAGCTATGGTGCAACGACAATGGGCGAGGGAAGTAGGAGACGCCTGTCCCAGTGATACGAATCGTCCATGAACTATCCTGGAACTGAACCTGGGCCTCCGCGGCGATAAACCGGTGACATACACCGAGCTGAGAGTTACCTCCGTAAATCCTGATCTGGCAGAGCGAAATACAGAAAGAAATAATAAACAAAGAAAGTTTCAGCTTATAGGAAGGGAAGTAAACGAATGGGCTGTGTTCTTGACATTCAGCACTCGAAATAAAACTCCGCTGATGACGTGCCATGACCTAGGATCAGGGTCCTCGGCACGTATCCATGTCGGTTCTCTCGTCCGTCCTTCACCCCCGCACGGGTTCACAAACAAGACACTATTTTATAAACACTTGCATTACTCATTTCCGGTGATATACAGCACAGCAAGCGCACACACGTGTGATGTGGTATCACTCTGATCAGCTTTACGGAGGCATCAGATTCGAATCCGGGCCGGAACAGACTAAACGACATGTCACTTTCTCTTGTCCCTCCAAGCAAATATCGTCACACAAAGAATTTCACTCGCCGTGAGTATGGAACACAGATTTGACGCTACAAGAACAAGAACATAGTTCATCATGAGCCACGGTTGTAACAAACGATAACGCACCTAGGGGTAAACACGGTCGAGGTGTACCGAATCGGCATATATTACGTATACCCAAAATGACAACATAAAAAATCAGACTTAAGCTGTTAAAATCAAATTTATGAGACGAAATGTACGAACGCGCCTGAACGAACCATAAAATATATGATATATTAAAATAATCAGAACATAACACATATGGACGAAATTTCGAACCCTGCTGGCTTCGTGTCGACAGAACGCAAATAAGACTTTCGTATTAACTATTATAAACCACGTGGTTCAAGGAACCGAGGAAGACGATTAACGAGACAACTTTTAGAATGAGGCCGGAACGGGCCAACATGTAGCCAAACTCCCGTGCTGCTACACGAAGAAAACACCAGTTCATAATCAACCGACGACTGTACAGATGGGGCACACGGATACATTAATGATCAGAGAACAAAACAAGTATATGATTTTAATCTTAAACTAAAATTCAACACAATATTACAAATATTTAGCTGTCGGTCTTGTACAGAAAATAATTGTAACAGTACTTCCGAAAAAATAAATGTATCTACACTCGCTTTAATGACATCCTACGGAAATTCATTGAAACTTGTGATCCTTACGAGACCAGGGAGGGGAGGGGAGTACGATCCCCCACAGCCACCTTACACACTCAAAATACGTCTGCGGCTATCGAAAACGTACCGGCATCGTGTCCCAACCATGTTTCAAGACACATATACACAAAACCCTTCTCAGCCTGAAACTCAGTATTGAAAAATTCGGGGCCTACAGCACTGAAACGATCGTTGTTTATTCTGAGAATCATAATGTTCTGTAGACAGAACTGATTTATTTCAAGCGAGAGAATAAACGTATAATAAATACACAGGGTATGTCTCGCCACTCTTTCAGTTCGTCTCCTCTACAATCGCATACATTTCTATGAAATATGGTATCGGGGTTTACAATAAACTTCGTTGGCCGATTTTAATTTTGATGCATAACTACTAACGGCTAACTACACCCCAAGCTTTACACGAGGCACATATCGAAGATCCGCGATAAAAAAAAAGGTTTAGTACAAAAAGGAATGAAACAGAATTACTTACTTACTCATGGAGCTGAGCCCTTCTGGAGGAGCCACCAATTCTGCAGCTACTCAAGAATTTATCGGCATTTTATGGAACGTGAAGGTTCAATACCGTGTTCACAAGAGCCCTCCACTGGTCCCTATCCTGAGCCAGACCAATCCAATCCATACCATCCCATCCTATCTCTCTAAGATCCATTTTAATATTGTCCACCCACCTATGCCTTGGTCTTCCCAGGGGTCTCCTTCCTTCTGGCTTTCCCACCAATATCCTATATGCATTCCTCTTCTCCCCCATTCGTGCTACAGAATATATCATCTAAATACAATGCCTTCGTTTAAAATACTTTCGCTTATGACTCACACCAAAACGCGATGACAACCCTCTGCCCAGCGCAGCTTCATATATGAAGAATATCGGGACCTAAGATGGAGGAAGTGACTTGATACTGAAGAAAACTGCATAATGAATTACGAATGCTGCACTCTTCACCAAATATTATCAGCACGGTTAAATGATGGAGCATCAGACAGGCAGAGCACAAATGCATACAAAGTTTTCGTACAAAAACCTGAAGGAAAGAGACATGCGCAGAAAGGAACTGAACAAGATCTCCGGCCAGTAGCCTAGTCGCTACATTGCCTGAGTTACTGGTATAAAATCTGTGTGAAAATGGTGCATAAAACGTGCTCATAACACCACCACGATTGCAAAACAGCGCAGAAGGAATTGCCAGCATACTGCGGGCTGCAAGGGTGAAGTCTGGCAATGCTTGGCATGCGTCGGTGACGTCACACACAACACGGTAGCAGTTGCATCCGCGTGAACGAAGTACATGACTGGGAAATTAATGCGTTTCTTGAATGCCGATTGCCTTGTTCTAAATGTTGCATCGTGAGTGCTTGCATTCCATCCGTTCCCTGAGAAAATAAAATATCGGATGTTCCAAAACCGGTTCAGATACACGAAAATCGCATTTCCTTACCGAGTACATCACATTTTTCTTTAATTCTAAAAAAGTTTTAACCAAAAGGGACATTTCTGAATCGTAACTGAAACAAACCAAGCCTTGATGGATTTCAGATTCTCACAGTTGTGAGTGCAGGGAATACTACGTGACACCATCCAGTCCGGTACTTCACAAGAACGTACTGCCTTCACCTTCATGGACGTACGTACGTCAAGCAAGCAACCACTGGGCTTGCTGTCTACGTCTAGTCGGTCATTTACTTGGCCTGCTCTTCGGCCCTGAAGATGGAGGTAATACGTTCCTCCAAAATGTCAATGAACTACCGGATCGCATGGCGTCATATTCTACAATACTGTACTCTTCAAATAGTGCTTTGGATTTCGGGGTTACGTTGTCAGGTTACTGGTTACCAACGTTTCGGAGAAACATGCTGTCGCCATCTTCAGAAAATACGTCGTAAACATCGAACACCACAAACATTAGCGAAGAAACGCCATCTCTGTACCAAACTACACGGCACCATATCTCAGAAGACATTAATCTTAACACTCATAAGCTCACAAGCAGAATGTTTTCCGATGAATTTGTTTTTCCCCTTTGCTTCAGAGTTAAAATGTATCCACTTAAGGCATTTTAACGTGTCTTTCCTCTCTAATTTCGTGCCAAGGAACTTGCCAAAAGACGCCTGTTTCATTTTAATACACCTTTTGCTTAAAGCACTTTCTGCCGTAACCTCGCTCTTCCTCGCAAAATATCAAAGATAAAAATAAAAGCAGGCTTAACTAGCTAAGCTAAGCGAAGTCCTTGCGAAGCCAACAAACTGTTTCTCGGCTAATAACGAAGTTCCCAGTAACTTACAGAACCCTCAGGTTCATTACCGTGTTCATTACAGCCTGCCACCGGCCCCTATCCTGAGCCAGAAGAATTCCGTCCACATCCTTCCAAACATCTTTCAGATCCATTTTAATATTATCCCCCATCCACACTTGGATCCTCATCTCTTCATATTTACATACCGATATTTGCCGCAGGAACCTCTTTACCTAGTCGTTGCCTAGTAATGAACGTCTACTTTGGATTTCACACATGTCATAATATGAAACTAATCATTATGCAAACAGACCTCCGTCACGTAACATAAGGGCATAACTACGAAATTATTTTCTCTAATAAAATTTTGTGGGTTATCTTAAATAGGAGGTGAAACGGTTTGGCAAAATTTATGCAAGTAAAAAAGCAAGTGTGAACGGAGAAGTTCATGGAGGTAGGCCTAGGCCCACAGGGGCTGTAGCGCCAAGGGGGAAAAAAAGTAAGTAAAGCTATCCCTGTATCAGGCCGTGAAGGCCCATAGGGTTGTGAGACGTTGAGGGTCCCACATTTTCTAGACAATCGGCTCAAAGATGACGGTAAGGTTGTCAGCCTTACGCGCCGGCCGCGCTTTACTCCCCAGGAAAATTATTTAATTAATTCCTCGTACTCATTTCTGTTAGAGGCTGAGTGAACCCCAGGGCAATAGTGCGGCTGGAACGATTAGATCAATTGAAAAAAAAAATCCAGTGACCTCATCAGGACTTGAACCCGCGACCTCCCGGCTTGTAGCATAGCCCCTCAACCAACTACGCTATTGCGTGCCCCCAAATTAATGCAGTAACTTCGCGTAATTTAATCTTGTAAATTTGAATTTCTGTATGGAGGTGGGCGTCATTTAAACAGGCGCAACCCTGCACTTTGGGCCACCAGAAGTGCAGAAGTATAAACAACGGGCTAACAAAGCGCATACATCACTTGATGATGTCATACCGACATTTCCAAATATTTACCGTTCAGAGGACGGCAGTTACTATGTGAGCCACCGGCTTTTAACAGCCTGCATTCAGCCCACAGTGTACATGTGCGTTACATACAATTCCAAAAACAAACAGCAATCATTTCCCTAAACAACATTAACCGATTAATCGTCTTTGCCACGGACACGTATTTTCGGTGAGGTAGGTACCTAATTTTTAAATATTATTTAGATAAACTTCCAGCTGTTGGAGTCACCTCTACGTTTCTCCATAGTGCAACAGAGCCGAACACGTTAACAGTCCGAACTACAGAGGTGCCTCCTGAAGGCGTACTCCGCTGAGCACGTATTTTTCAAGCATTCTTTGCTATTTCACGTATCTCACTAGCCTCAATGTCCATTTACTGCTACCACGTCCAGCGCTGTTTCGTTGCTTGGTAACCGCTTAATTCATAAAGCGATCAGTATTCAGCGGCATGATGGGAATTAATAGACAATCAGTGAACAGGAATCTCTACAGACCAACAATAAAATCGGACTGGCGCTGGCCGAGATAATGAGTGCCGTGGTTTCAGAAGTACAAATTCTATCTGCTAACAATGGTCTGTGATCTTCACGAAAAACTCTTATTCAGAAGACATTTCTGAAAACTGCACTGTTTTCTTTTTTCAGTTTTGGATGTTGCGATTTGGCTGTTACAGTAAACGAAAACGTATTCCTGGGCTTAATTAAGCACCACGCCATGGTGCATGGCGTTTCCCCTGATACAGACCCTGCAATTTCGCGTGAAAGCTGAGTTTGTGACGACTGTCTTCTGGGATGTACAGCTGTGTAGTCCGGTATACATTTACCAATGTTTTGAAGGTACTTGTTACCGAAATCTTCAGGGCAGAAGAGTTGTATTTAACGTTTCTTCTACCCTGGAGTCGGAGGTAGCAAATCCTGTTCAAATCCAAGATGTCATATCCCAGAAGTCAGCAAACGCCATTTTTCCGTCGTCAAGACTCTAAACGAGACAGCAATGCCCTATAAAACGTCAGTAATTTTTACAACTTCAATGTGTTGCCACACCCAGAACACTATATGGGGTCTGGGCAAATTCTGGTATCCTGATTAGCAATACCAGGAGTTTAAGTGCTAAATCCACTTATCGGATTATCTGTCGGCATTTATACATTACGTGAAGTAACCACGTGTGCATTGTCCTTCATAACGATTGAGTTAAATGTCACCCCTTGACGGAAGGGGATCTGATGGCTTGAGATAATCGATTTTAAGCATGGATAACCATATGCAGGGATGAGGAAATTCCGGTTCATCATGGCGAATAAAAGGAAGGTGACACGTCAAGAGATTCCAAATCACGACATCACAGCGTGGCGCACGAAATGATCCAGTATTTGATCTATTAACAAAATCTTTATTTCAATCACAATACTGGAAACTAACATACAGAAAGATAGGCAATTGCATGGAGATTTGTCCTCTGTGAATCGCGTGTTCAATATGACCATCATTACGTCTGGCAGCTTATTCAACATGAACTGTGATGATTACTCGACGACACGTACCCTCAGTTATCTCGTTCCAGGCCTGAATGATTACTTACTTACTTACTAATGGTGCTGAGCCCTTGTTGAGAAGCCGTTAATTCTGCAGCTACTCAAGAATTTCCAATCATTTTATGGAACCCTAAGGTTCGTTGACGTGTTCAGAAGAGTCCTCCACTAGACCCTATCCTCAAGCCAGATCAATCCAATCCATAGCATTCCATCCTATGTCTCTTAAGATCCATTTTAATATTGTCCACCCACCTACGCCTTGGTCTTCTCAGTGGTCTCTTTCCTTCTGGCTTTCCCATCAATATCCTATATGCATTCCTCGTCTGTCCCATTCGTGCTACATGCCCTAGACTTCAATGATTAGTACTCTAAATTCCTTTATTGTCTGCGGCTGTTTCGGAAAAATCTTTTCCTTCAGGAATGACCAAAAAAAGTGGTCACACGCGTTTATATCAGGACTATTCTGGGGTCAGTTCTGTCCACATGCATATGTACGTATTTAGTTGCTGGAAACTATACACAGACATCTGATATCTGGTTACTACTAACACCATGCTGTAACCATTCCTCAATACCCAACAGAACCAGAGCCAGCCAAGATATCCACCGCGCTTCATGGAACTCGAGAGTTAATTGCAGTGAAAACTTAAGGCGCCACTGGTCACAATCCTGAGATAAATGAATCCAGTTCACACACTCCCACCCTATTTCCTAATGATCCACTGTCAAGTCATCCTTCCATCCACCACCATTTCTTCCAAGTCGCTCTTTCCTTCAAGTTTTCCGACGAAAACTGCTTTTTCCCAAGCGATTTCCATTGCTCCACAGACCTGCAATTAATTCTCACTCACAGCCAATCAATCTCCTACACAGAAACCTGAACTAAATTGATGTAGCATCTCATGCGTCTCTTAACTAGGTCTTTCATTACTGGGATAAAAGCAACAGAGGAAAGACTATGAGAACGAGGAGCTGAGGAAGATGTCTGGACATAAGAAAGATAAACGGGAAAAAGGACTGGAGTAAAGTATATACCGTATTTATGCATGTATAGGCAGCACATCTTTTTGCCAAAAATTCAAGAGGAAAACTGGGGTGCGGCTTATATTCGAAATATTCGAAATCACACTTCATTTAAAAAATATATATATATATTCATAATTAGTAATACAGGGTGTTCAAAGATCGAGAAAATTATTTTTTCTATAATTTCTGTCTGAAAATTGTGCTGCGGCCTATACACGCACGCGGCCTATACATGCGTAAANCACACGCGTAAATACGGTAACTAGGTCCCCATTCGCCCAATACGGTTAGCGTGCATAATTCAAGAAGGAAAACTCCGTGGACCATGTAACTGATAAAACGAGAAATACAAAATGTCAGACGGGGAAGACAGCGAGAAGTAAACGCTGACGAATAGTAACCTCACTTAAACCGCAAGTTCCTCTAAATAACATTTAAACATCCAGTTCCTATCCCATACTCGGTTAATCTCCGTAGGAAAATATTCACTGCTTATTTTTGGAAAAACACAATTACACTGGGTGTACAAATGCAAAACTTTTAACGTTAAAGCAGATGGAACGTACAGTAATCATGACCTACAGAAAAACTGAAATCGTTGTACAAAAAGGAGTGCGTAGGTGACAACTGGCGCCAACAGGTACAGGACTGTGTCCAATGGCAGGTGTTAGTAAAGACACCGCCGCGCTTTCTGGTTACATAAAATCATTCAATTTCTTGACCAATTACGCAACGAACAGCTCCTCAAGCAGATCCCGCACCACGTTCCAAGAACCCTGTCGTACGGTTAGCTATGAGTGCTGGGATTTACCACCACACACCAGAACAGCTCAGACGCACATGTTTTCTCGAATATAACGGTAAACGTCGAATGCAAATGCCCTGGAATGAGTACGGCGTTACCTCCACGCCTTCATCACAATGTACAGCCGTATACAAAGGTAATATTAATGGTATCCACACAAAACATCGCGGGGCACCCGGTACCATAGTTGCTTGAGGCATTACGCTAGAAGCTGGAAGGACGTAGGTTCGAATCCCGATGAGGTCACTGTATTTTTCAGTTGACCTAATCCTTCAGCCGCACTATGGTCCTGGGATCGACTCAGCCTTTAACAGAAATGAGTACCAGAATCTTCCTGGGGGTAAAGAGTGGTCAGCAAGTAAGGCTGACAAATTCATCGCCATCTGTGAGCCGACTGTATAGAGAAAATGTGAGAGCCTCGATGTCTCACAACCCTATGGACCTCCCCAGCCTGTTACAGGGATAGCTTTACCTTTACCTTTACCTTTACCCGAAACATCTTGAAAGAAACATCACAACTCGAGCAGCAAACGTTAGGGAAGTAACGTCACATGCGTTCTATGACGTCACAGGTATGACATTCTGGTTTCCATCTTACATTGGAAATAAAATCTCTTTAGGGTGCAACAATCTACGTCACTATCTGATGATGACAGGCCCTCAAAGGATGCTCTACACACAGCACACATTTATATTCCTTCTTCGATTATTTAATGACGCTGTATGTCGGGCTGTAGCGATAAATGATATAGTTATTAGTGAGTGGCAAATTGGAAAACGTGTTAAAGAAATCGGTCGTGGCCTACTGTGAGGTACTATACACCGCCATTTACCCACACAGAACAAGAAAACGCATAAATATTTCAAGCCGGGGGATCTCAGGCCGAGATGTGAATTCAGGACCCCGTGAATACGAAACAGGGGCGCCAACTGCTGAACCAGGACGTTTGGGTACATCTTCAGAACATTTATAATTAATTCCACTGCGATAAGATGCCAAATCCAAAGCAGAACGTTCAACACTACACCGACAAACGAACGAAAGAATAATAATCCATTTTCACACATCAGCTTCGTTTATCAAGTAATTTGTAAACTCACTTAGTGGCACTTTGACCCCCCCCCCGGGCCTTCCTCCTCCTCCTGCTCCTACCCACTGTTCAATGAAGAGAAACGCTTTCAGACTACGGCCAAACAATGGGAGTCCTTGTGTCAAAAGAATTCCCTAATCAGGCAAAAGACCGGGTTTCATTACATTCCAGATCATGTTCTCCATACGCCCCCCCCCCGCTTCTCCATTGTTTTCCAGCCAATTAAGGAGAAACAAACATCCCTAGTCTAAAAGCTTATAGTCTGAATCTAAGGGAAAGTTTAATTTTGCATCACGAAAGTAGTTAATCTTCTCTTAAACGTCCAACATTCGTTCCAGGAAACATGAACCCTTCTGACTAAAAAAAAATTCATATTTAAATATTCATAACCAAAACGCAAACTTCTTTACATAAAAACTGTTCCTGTAATATGTTCTTCTATGACGACCTCCCCATGGTCACACAAAAATAATTTTTATGCGGCCTTTTCGTTTACAGTGGAAGGAGAATGATACGCCCGTGTGTGTCTGCACGTCTGTTTCAAAACTACGCGACGGATTTTTATTAAATTTAGTAACAGCGGGGTTTTATGCTACTGAATATTTCTTGCTATATCCTGTATGATATGAAACACGGAAGCAAAGGCCTACTCCCAAAGAGTCTTCATCCTTCATTACACGTGACTTTCATATGCTGGAGGCGACTCCCGATATCACTGGATATTTTCAATTGATCCAATCCTTCCAGCCGCATTATGGCACCGGGATCGACTCACCCTCTAACAGAAATAAGTACCAGGATTCTACCTGGGGGTAAAGGGCGACCGGTGCATAAGGCTGACAACCCCACCGCTATCTGCGAGCCGATTGTCCAAAAAATGTGGGAGCCTCGACGTCTTACAACCCTGTGTCTCTCCAAGGCCTGTTACAGGGATAGCTTTACCTTTACCTTTGATTGCTGATTGGCTTGTTCATGTTGCGACGCTTTTTAATTTCATTTTTATACAGTATCCAGGAAGCATGGTCGTTGATGAAGAATTGGAGAGGATGTGGAACGAAGCAAAGTTACTTCATTCTTAGGCTATGGGTTAGATGACAGCAGGTATTTTTCTCTCAACCCATAGCGTCCACACCGGCTCAGAGAGCAAGCCAGCCGACCATCCAATGAGCAATGGGGGCTCCCTTCTAAGGGGGAAAGCGGCAGGACTTTCTTGTTTTGAAAAACAAATCATGTATAAACCTCAAATCTTACAAATCATGTATATACAAAAATGTCCCAGGCAACGCCCATCCAGCCCCTTGTATCTTATTTTATTATAGCGGTCACCCTGATTCTTTAACATGTCTATTAACTCTAAGAATATACCATTAATATTTTTACATACAGTTATTTCTATTTAAAAAAGAGGAAGTCTGTTTACGAAATTACAGACTCCTTGCACAAATCTTTTCTTCCTCTAGCCTTAAGAGCTCTGTAACTGACTTCTCAGACAAACTCTCTATCGCGGTTGCCCTGTGGACCTCGTACAGTTAGTCCCAGAAGATATGTATGTTCCTCCGTTTGCAGGCCGTCACCACATTCGCATTCTGCCGTGGATCTGACGTTGACCACTCACCTCCATTTACTGTCGAGGTAAAGAATGCGTGGATGTATACCTACGCCCTCCAATGTAAAAAAAAAAGTAAAGTAAAGCTATCCCTGTAACAGGCCGTGAAGGACCACAGGGTTGTGAGACGTTGAGGGTCCCACATTATCTAGACAATCGTCTCACAGATGGCGGTAAGGTTGCCAGCCTTACGCGCCGGCCGCCTTTTACTCCCCCAGGAAAATTATTTAATTAATTCCTGGTACTCATTTCTGTTAGAGGCTGAGTCGACCCCATGGCCGTAGTCCGGCCTGAAGGATTAGGTCAACTGAAAAAAATCTAATGACCTCATCGGGACTTGAACCCGCGACCTTCCGGCTTGTAGCATAATGTATGTATCTTTATAATGTAGTGCTTAATTAGGCACAGGGTAAATATTTTTACCCTTACTGTCGGGCTACCTTAAACAGGGCACACCCGCTTCCCTGCACATTCTGTCAAATTCACCAATGACAATCAGCCACCTTTTCGAGGATATGCTACATAAATATGCAGCACTAAATGCGTCTTATAAAAATGATCCAAAGTAGCTAACTCCTCGCAAGTGAGCTCTTCGTAAGAAGCCAGTAATCACTCAATTTACGAAGAAATGTTGAGGCTTTAACTGAATCCGGAAGTCCCTCAGTCCCTACCGAGCCAGACGAGTCCAGTCCACATCTCCATAAAAGGTAAAACCGTCCCCGTAAATAGGCCGTAGAGGCCCACAGGCTCCCACATTTTCTAGACAATCGACTCACAGATGGCGGTAAGGCTGTCAGCCGGCCGCCCTTTACCCCCACCAAGATTCCTGGTACTCATTTCTGTCGGAGGCTGAGTCGGCCCTAGGGACAGAGTACGGCTGGAAGGACCAGGTCAATTGAAAAAAAAAATCCACCTCATATGGACTCGAACCCGCAACCTTCCGGCTTGTAGCATAGTGCCCCAGTCTCCATACCGACAGTGTCTTTAAGCAATCAACAACTGTAGGTCAATCCAAAGTAAGTGTTAAGTCCGAGGCCTTATGTACCATTTCGTAACATGCTGAATTCTTACGGTGTGGCGTTGTAAGCCCTCCTTTGAACGCCCAAGCGGGATGACCATAACTTGAAGGTTATCTGTGGCTGTTTATTGAAAACATTCGCAGCTACTGTGCGTATCTGGTGAGAACATTTCTTCGGAATATGAAAATCATGCAAAATCGCAGAAAATTGATTTGTAACAGTGTTTCATATCATAAAGAATATTTCAAAGACATATATATGAGTAATTCAAAAGGGTCACAAATGTCACGTGTTTTCAGTTATCTACTTTGTTTATTGGTGCGATTATTTTCAATATGACTAAAACATACATCAAGATTCTGGTCCTGCAGATGTCAAAATGTCACATGTACCTGGCACGTAATTACTGATATCCTATCCACACTGACATTTATGTGCAGGTGGGATTACAGGCAATTTGCCCACCCCGCAAACAAACACGGACGCTATAAACTGCGGTACATCAAACTTCAAATGGTTGCTGATAGTACTCGCCTGTATTCTCTTCGCTTCGCGGAATTTGGAACACCCATAAATTTAATTTCATTCAGCAAAACGCGACAGCACTTCACAAATCCGCCGATCAACATAACATGGAATATAATGCAACTTCATTTTCTATTTCTAATCTCGTCTCTTGGGCCTTAAGAGTCAAGAGTTGCTATCCAACTTAATTACAACTTCATAATTTAATCTAGTCATCCAGTAATCTTATTAACTCAACAATCTGACAAGAACAAAGCATGCCAATAAATCTCAATTAGCCCTGCTTGCAGAAACTAGTTTCAAAACCACTTTTTCAACCCATTTGCTAACCTGTACTCGTATAATGTAGAGGAGGCTTTAGGCATTTCGCTTTTTCTTAAATTATGTTTAAATATAGTAACGTTTGAAACAAAACGTACAGCCAGTAGAAATAAGGTTCGAATCCTAAAAACGTGATCTGCATAACAATCATTCAGATGCTGCCTCACAGAAAACACTGCGTTTCGATTACAAACTAATTAACCACTTAATGATATTATTGAAATAATCTCTATGCATGATAAGATTATCTCAGTGGCAACCAAGATCACTTTCTGTTGAGATGTGATGTCGCGTAGTCTGGTACATTCTTGCCAACATTTCAGAGGAACCTACTGACTATACATATACACATATACACACACACACACACACACACAAAGCGCGGCCGACGTGTAAGGCTGACAACCTTACCGCCATCTTTGAGCCGATTGTCTAGATAATGTGGGACCCTCAACGTCTCACGGCCTGTTACAGGGATAGCTTTACTTACTTACTACAGCGCGAGGGAGGACGAGACTACAGGCACGAGAGAAGTCGCAGAGTAAAGAGAACTGCGTAAAGAATACTGGCCCATGAAAACTGTCATTTTTAAGGGCAGAGTGGCTGGGAGAAATAACGGTCAATATTTGCCCCTACTTCTCACAATATTACGTAATATGTACTTGCCACATTGGGGAATGCAGTTTTATTTTTTTTTGTTAGCGAAAAGGCAGGTGGTACTATACAGTTACCACAATCTTTTGAATGCTTAATTCAGCCCTTACAGCAGACATTTGTATGTGTAAGTCTCCAATAACAACAGTATATTCGGAGTAAATGAAGCACAGAAGTTTGCTTTGCCCCCCCCTCAAAGAAAACCATGACTGGACAATCAACAAACATACGAACCAAATTCAATTCCACAGCAAGAAAGCGATCATGCATTTATCAAATACATTCTTTGCATTTAACTTTTTCGCCTTGAATTTCATAAAAACACACACCATGTGGTAAAGTTATCCCTACAACAGGCCGTGAAGGCATATATAGTTATGAGACGTCGAGGCTCCCACATTATATAGACAATCGGCTCACAGATGGCAGATGCACCGACCACCCTTTCGTACTAAATAAAATGATTCAGACATCATTCAATAACTGTAATTCAACCAATACAAACAAACAAATTAACCTACTGAACTAAAGCTCATAAAAATTATCTGCTACCATGAACCCATTTCTGAAGTCTGATAAGTTACTGTCTTTGTCATCCTCAACCCCACTGTCCAGTTGTGTCCCGGTTTCTTGCCCCATGCGGCTTGAAATAGTTCTTGTCTTTCTCTTTGCATTCTTTCAGCAAGTTGAATCCACACTATTTTATATTTCAAAATGTCAAATATGAGTCCTTGAGGTTGGTTTCGTATCTCTTAACATGTCATCATTTCTTCGGCGGCTTACGCAGTGTCTGTCATTGATTTCAACAGCTGTAATTCTGCATTTGCGCTTCGGTTTCATTGCGAAGCATTCACTCTCACGCAGAAGTATGGGTAAATCTACGGCATTTTAGAATTTTATTATAGTGTGTGACCGCCTCTTTGATCTAGTGGTCTGAGTTCCTGACTACAGATCCAGAGGTCCGGGTTCGATTCCCGGTGCTACCAGATTTTCTGCATAGTGGGTCTGGAACTGGGTCCACTCAGCCTCGTGAGGATAATTGAGGAGCTATCTCAAGGAAATAGCGGCTACGGTCTAGAAAACCGAGATTAACGGCTGGGGGAATTTGTTGCGCTGACCACGCGACACTTTCTATCCGATAAAGTTGGCACCAACTTCGCCGACAAGCGGCAGTCGCTCAGTCGGTATAGTTCGCCTTCGGACTCAAGCCACGGAGTTTTTTGTTGTTGTTTGTGTGACAAATATGTTAATGATATTCAAGTAGGTGGCATTATGGACCAAAATGATATCTGCCCACTAACTTGCAGTGTGTATTTTACATGTCAAATTTATCTGATCTGTGAAACACTTTCAATGATGAAACATATCTGAGAAAACGCATGACTACGTCTACCCAACATACCAACATAACATGCCCTTCAGACCAGTGTTTATAAACAGCTCTGACTTCTTGGTCAACTGGGTGGGACACAAAGTCTCAGAAATAACCTCGACTAACGATTAATATCATAATAAAAGTACATAATTGTAAAAATTTATAAAACATATCTCTGGGTAAACGAGCTGTCTTGTTATTATAAAATTTCTCTCACCTTTATCACACCTGAAGGTTCATTACCATATTCACAAAAGCCTTCCACTGAACCATAGCCCCACTCAAGACGAATCAAGTAAACGCACATTATCATCTTCTTTACATAAGACACTTTGTAACATCCTCCTATACACGCAAAAACTTCTCAAGCGGTCCTAGGCTATCCCCCCCCCAAAAAAAACCATCACCAAGCCCACAGCCTTTCACCAAACTCTGGTATCTTCTTCTGCTTCTATGAATGCCACTGTTTTAATTTTATATGAGCTGACTGACAGACTTTTTCACTTTCTTCCCACAATCTTTCCTTTTCAATTTCATTCCAGCCCTTTCTTCACTTTTTCATGTTTCTCAGCACATGGTTAAACCCTCTTATTTTGGATCATTCTTTCCTTGAAATCTCAATTCTATTGCCCCTCTCGAACTATCCTTGCTGTACGTGTTCTACTTACATGGCCAAACCACACAAGTAATTTCTCTTCTAAAATTAATAAATATTACATTCAAACTTCATCTATAACAATTTCATTTTTAATTTTGTCCCTTCTTGTTCTTGTCATAACAACACAGAAGTCTGCAAACCAGGGCAAAATTATATTCAACACATAAGCTGCTTTGGGCAGATTTCTCTTGAAGTATGGGTTTCACCATCTCTAACTCACGGGCTCTGCAGAGAGCAACCCGCAGCAACACTCAGAAACAAATGCGGTGCTCAAAGCACAGGCTAGATCTGTCAACCTAACAATCAGGGAACAATTACTTTTCTGGTTATTTTAGCATTAAATTACGTAATTATGATATTTACGTGTGTGGAGCAATTAAAGAAATTTCCTACATTTTATGGAACCTGAAGGTTCATTGCTGTGTTCACAACAGCCCACTGCTGACCCTTCAAGAATTCTTATGTCCATTTTACAAATGTCCACATGGTTCCATCCCTCTGTAACAGTTCACAATATGCAGAATTATGCTTAAGTCAGCCCCATGCCCAACCCCGCCAAGCTGCATGACTACCCCATGTCAACTATCTGCAGCTGCTTATTCAATACATCTGCAGACACCATCCATACCATCCATCAGCAACCTCAGGACACGCCCTCCAGCAAGTTCAAACAGTTTAAACAAGTCCAAAATATTTCCAATCTATTGCAATGGCAATTCATAGAAAACAACAAAAAATTCTATATGATCTAAGATCAAAATGAGTGATTACCTGAAAAATAATACTCGCAAATTATCAAAGAATACTTTTCAAACCTTCTCCTAGAGTAGTCTATTTAAAAGAAAGTACACACTTCACACTGAATAATAAACTGGAAACAGTGTGGAAGGAAGAAGCCAAGGCCTAATTTAAGATATTATCCTAGATTCAGGCTGGAGTGACTGAGAAAAATCAGTCAGGATATTCAGCATTATTACTAGGATCCGAACTGGGCACCTTCTGCATACAGGTCAAAAGTGTAACTGCTTGAGCCAATGTTGCCAACAGCAACTGTGGTGATGTGACTTTATGAGCACCCTGTACTTGTGACATAACACTTCTAGGTGCACTGAACTATTCAGACTGCATTCCATTTATGGAACATATCACATTCAATATGTCCTTCAACATATTCAAATGTCACTGCCCTTTGTTTGCATTCGCTTTAACCTTTCACACAATTCTTTTTAATTAGGTGGAATACAATTAGCATTTTTTAGCTTGAAGCAGTCATTCATAAACTGCTGATCATTTGTGAAGGTTCCCCTTTTCCTATTCCATACAGCTCCCCTGCAGAACTATGGATCATACACTTTAACTTTAGTACCAGTTATATTATAACAAAGGTGTTATATGTGAATGCATAGTTGAAGGCACGGCCATTAGAACTAATGTTTGGATATTTTCTTCCATTACTGAAAAGACACTGAACAGTGACCATTTCCATGCACGAGAGTCCTTGAGAACATAATAATTACCCAGCTACTCAATAAATCCCCACCTTTTACAGAGACCTGAGTTTCATTACAATGTTTGGAAGGGCCCATCAGGAATCCAGATCTAAAAGTTCGTGATGACGGTACATCAATACACATATTATATTTCTGTACATTATCCACTGTCCTCTTTTTATCAAGAAAACAGGCCTGTTTACATTTAAAAACACGTTTCAGTGACTAGTTGCTGTCTTCATCTTCAAGCAAAACCTACTCAGTCAGGCCCAACCGACAGATCTAGTCCTCATCTCCAAAGATTGGGCCCAACTGTGTACATTTTACCTGAAGACGGAAACAGAATCCAGTCTCTGAAACACTGTTTTTAAATAAAAACAGGCCCATGAATGTATGCCCAAAAATATATTTGTACAGACGAATCCAACCTACACCCTACTTCTCACAAATCCATTTTATATTATCATCCCATCTACACTGACGTCTCTACATTGGTCTTCTCCTTTCAGAATTTTCTGACTAAAGTTTTATACACATTTTCATCTCTTCACTGTATGCCCTGTTCCTCCCAATCTCTCTCTCTCCATATAGAAAAATATATAAAAGGAAACAGCTCTAAAAGCAGAGAAGGAAACTGAACCTTAGGTCACATCAGAACTTTTAAACTCCACTGTAAAATATTAAAAACAAACAAACAAAAGAGAATATGTAAAACCTACTCTCATAAAACAACAGAATACCACATAACATAAAACTGTCATCAACCCCACCAATTTCTTACATGTGTCCAATATTGGCACATCTGTAAGAAATAAATTGGTTGATCACATCCACTGTTGAGGATGAAGCCTCCAGGTAAGATCTACTCCACCTCTGTGGCCTTTGCAAGCTTCAATACTGCCGAAGGAACATTTTGCGAGACAGACTTTGCTATTCCCTCTGGAAGGCCACTGAGGACTATGCGCAGAAGAACCTACAGCTCAAAATGAGCTATGAACCATGCCAGAAGTGTCATACTTCCATATTTATAAAATTGATCAATACTGAAAAAAATCCACTCTAGTTCTTGTTAGTTACAAACCAGAGACCATTCACACAGAAGTCCAACATATTCCAATGCCGATTTGGTGAATCATTCTATATTCTCCCTTGCCTCTGAAGAACAAGTTCTGTTGTTGACATGTCCTGAAGACAGACTTCACATACAGGTGCCAGACCATGTCCAAATTTAATCAAAGTACATTTCTGTCATCTGTCTTGTCTCACCGTACTTATATATATATATACTACTGCAGCATCTCCTTTGTATTGCAACCCATCGCCAGCACAGTCGCCAGCCAATTTCAACAAGTCAGGAAGCATCTATATGAAATAATGACACTGCAGGTTGTGTCAGAAATGTCTGCAAGAATTCTGCTCTACAGCAAAATGTGTGCACAGCTGGGGGAATTATAAGAAATTCCTTCCAGGTTTGAACATGTTATTAAAATTCACCTAACATATATAAAAGTTTAACTTCATATGACTGACCTAACACAGCATCAGAGGCTGTGTGGGCCCCAGAACAGGTCTGGACGACATGGATAAGAGAAAATTTTTGCCCCTACCAAGACTCAAAAACTCCGATCCTTAGGTTCTCCAGCCCATTGCCAGTCGTTATACCAACTACAATATTTTACAAATAATTAACAAACTGATGCTGTAAACCATACCATTATCACATATGTAAGCATGTTTCACTGCCCAGAACCATAACATTCCGACGCAGTTCACTTTTCAATTTATATACCAACACTCATAGCCATCAGCTGCACCATATTCTAGACATCTTAAAGATGCTTCTGTTTCTTCCTTTTTCAAACCTTCAGAGGATGCTGAACCACAAGATATTGCTGGCTACAGCCAACGTGCAAGCTGTGCATACTTGGATAAAAGTGTGTTATAATAACACATATACACTCACTGCAATCCCTTCAAAACTGATATACTCATATCATTCATCAATGTCAATGATATTCTGTTCACTTGTGAGTTCTTCCAACAAATTAAAACTTCAAAACAGGCACAAAAGAGAAGTCACTGAGTTGAAGAAAAAAATACTAAAAACAGTCAATGACCATGTTTCTATCTGTATGTCTACAACAGACAAAATATTTGTAATGCCATATCAAGGATTTGCAATGAAATGGGCCACATGCTTATGGTTTTTCATTTGTGCCACACTCCTCTGTCAGCTTCAAACTGACAACTTGGCAGTGTGCAGGCAATGGTCAATCACATCTGACTTAATTTTGTACACGACATGATGCTGTACCATGCTAGGCAACACAGATCATACAAACAAAAATCATATGAATGTTCTCTACCCATGAACAACTTGGTAAGACTTCATGATTTCTTCAGGATTACTGGGATTTTGGACTTTCTTCATCATCCAGCATTCTTGAAACTAAGAACACGTTTCAGGAAATAGATCTGTTTCTGTCCTCCAGTGACGGATGGAAGACACCTACTCTGTTTTGTCTGTTAGAAAAAGCTAACCTCATTCACTTGACCAGAATGCAGAAACAGGTGTGTTTCCGAAACACTGTGTTTTAGTTCTGGAATACTGAACAACATTCAAAAACTTAGCAATCCCAAGTGTCACACGTACAGCATTCTCAGAACACTTTAGAATCTACCTCATAATTTATTCGCCCACAATTCCTAAAAATATATATGAATGTCCCCCACTGTTTATTTTCTAGGGCATATTTGACATACACAACCTTTTAAAACCAACTGAGTTGGATTCCCCCCCCACCTTACAAGGGAAGCAGACTGGGTATACTGTGTATATCAAATACATCACAGACAATTAGCAATGTCCAAGATGACCTCTGCATAATATAACAACCACTGTCACAAACCTTCAAAAGATCCCAACAATTTTTATTCTCATATAGAAGCACAAGAAACTGTTCAACCATTTAGAAGCACCACATAAAGAAAACTCCTCTGGTCATTTTGGGTAAAATTGTAACCTATCTCAGATCTCGCACCTCGGTAGGCTGTGTTGACTGTGTAGCAGCAGTGGAATGATGATTTGCAGGAGAACACCAAAGAAATTTGAAACAAAAACCTGTTCCATATAACTTCATCCACCACAAACCTCACGAGATCACCCAAACGTCTGTGGTGAGTAGCCAGTGCCTAACTCCACCTGAGCTATGACCCAGCCTATGAACCACAACGCTCTTTTCTATTATTCCCACAATTTGGCGGAATGAACAGTTTGCCGCCAATTTCCATATCCCAAAGTGGTGTGAAAATTCTAATGTTCAAAAAACACATGTAACATGTGTGCATTCTGCATCAGCAAGAAGACAAAAATAATAAACTTGAAACAGTATATTCAGGATTGGACTGTGAGGGTTACCTCATGTTTTAATTACAGAACATGATCCATCAGTAAAAATATTAATGTATCATATAATTCTACAAATAACGTGCCCAACTGACACAATTTTGATAAAAATGATCACATACAAGGATAATCAATGTTCTGAACATCAGCAGGTTATGGGAGTATCACAAATTCTGTGACCAACACATCATTCAAACATGTGTGGCTCTCACTCACTGAACAACACTGTCAGAAAAAATTATATATGACATGCAAGAAGTACCAGTCCTTTACCCAAGATGTGGCTAATTTCCTTGTTAATACCACAATACTTTAAACAATGAATAATATTCAAATTCAGAAATTAAAGTTTACTCATGTAATTAAAGAGAAGAGGCTGAGAATGAGACCTCAAATCACATCCATTGGTTGTCTCCGAACACTTGCGCGTCACTTCAATAGCAGTGACTGCTTTCACACTGGCAGACTCATCCTCATCTGCATCTACGACATACACTGACACAAATACCTGGATATTTTGAGCTGGCGCAAGGAACAAAACGATTTCCATCCTCATCCTCTAATTCAGAAACTTGGGAAATATACTCTAAGGAGTAGAAGTTATTCTGAAGTTAAGCACAATTCTAAAGAAATGTCTCCAAAACAATGTGTTCTTCATATGTTACTCCAGGTCTCTCTTGCTGGAAAGATATGCCAACACATTCAAAGCAAGAAATGGCACGTGCTGCCAACAGAGCAAACAAAAATCCTTGCAGTTCTTTAAGTGTCCATAATCCTGACAGTTTACTCCGCCCTCACACATCCATTCATGTTTGCTCCTACACATTTCTCAAAATATTTCTGATTGTCTTCTGTGAGCCAGTACACACATAACCTAACATTTTCTGATGGTACCCGACTCATCCTGACCTTACTAGAAGAATCTGAAGAAAATTACTGAAATGCCTTTATGCCTAATTTAGCACATACAAGTATTTTTAGTGTTTCTATATGTTAAGACACAGTATGCTTACTCTCATGTATATGCCAGGGATGTAATAACAACTGAGATATCTTAGTTACTTCAACAATCCCTGCCAAGAAACTCCCATCTAGGCATCATAATTTTAAACAAATAACACTTACCAATCTGTTGTATGACTGGTATATGTAATTAACAGCCTTCTTAGCTAAGTGACAATAGTTATGATTCAACTATTTTGTTAACATTAAGAGAGAATTACATATCCAATTTCATGTCTTAAAAATCCACGTAAATTTTGAAAAAATTCTATGACGAGCGGCCATAAATAAAAAATAAGTGAACTAGAATCAACAAACTTTTGCAAACAGTGAAATTTGTACTGCTCTTGGACAGTAACAAAAAATTTGAAAAATTTTGATGGTACTTGTCCAATAACACTGCTATATATGAAACTAATTTATTAAAATGCATAAAATGTCTACCAGTTTCTTGTTCCCAACAACAACCTATGTTGGACAAGTCTAACTTGACAGATTTAAAAGAACTTTGACAAAAACACAGACAAGAAGGTTCATAAAACTGAATACATAGTAATTTAAATTTCTAAGATGATGAAAATCATTAATAAAATTCTTTCATACTGAACTGTTTGAATTTAACAAGGTTTCACAAGAAATATAATGAATAAGTTAAGGGGAAGGTTAACTGAGAGATTTACATTACCACATGCCCACCAGCTTGACTTCTGGCAAGTGTTCTGGCACTCTACAGTACAATTATTGTGTTTCTAAATATTATCCACTATTCCATTTTCATTTAAAACACACCGGGGTTCCAACTGAAGACAGAGACAGAATCCAGTCTCCGAAATGCTGTACGTTTTAAATAAAAACAGGACGATGGGTAATGTCCAGAAGCACAAATGTATTAATATACCACTGTCACAAACCTTTAGTTCTTACTCCTACTGAGTATTAACACTGTAATTACAATTTTAAAGTAAATGTTCTTCACGTTCTACTACAGTGCAAATTATGCTGAAGTCCTGCTGCTAGGTTAACTGAACTTTTCTTCCATCTCTTCCTAGATTGTCCTAGGTCACATCTTCCTGCATGGTTGTAACAGTATGCTTGCCATGGTAAATGTTCAGGGGGTCATTCTTCCTACGACTCACTCTATTTTCTTAAGTAACAACTTAATTTCTTCTACTACATTTTCTGTGTATAGATGGTCTCATATATCCTTGCTTTTCATTCTGCCTCTCAGCGTAACTGACACTGACCTCGGAAACCTCATTTGAGAAGAACTTATTTGATGGGATATAACCACTGAAAGCTGACTAGTGTTTCATAGGAGCAAAGCTTGCTGCATGTTTCATGCTGGTTTCAGTTTACTTTTTCACCCATGCAGATGGCAGCAACATGCTCCTCTACAATGAGAGCCAATTTGCAATAGTGTTATATTGTGGAAGACAGAACCCTCCAAAACCACAACTGTGAGAAGCTCAAATTGTCATCAGATGTCAGGGGGTTCAATTTCCATCAGGTCACTGGACTTTTCAATTGACCTAACCCTTCCAACTGCATTACAGCCATTGTGTCGACTCAACCTCTAACAGAAAGGAGCACCAGGGATCTTCGTAGGGGTAAAGAGCTGCCAGTGCGTAAGGCTGACAACCTCACCACCATCTGTGACTTGAGTGTCACAGAAATGTGACAGCCTCAACATCTCACAAACGTATGCGCCTCTACGGCTTGTTAAAGGGATAGCTTTACCTTTGAGGTTCTCAAAAAAGTCACTAGAAGAGTACTATCTTATCAGATATGACACCATGTAGTCCAATAGAACTCTCCTGGTGTTACTGAGGAATATGCTGAAGAGTAAGCCATGCAAGAAACCCACCATGGGGGCAAGCTCCTTGGGTGGCTTACTCTTCAGCCCTGAATATGGAGGCAGTGCATTCCTCCAAATTGGCAGCAACTACTGGACCATGTGATGTTACATTCTGGATAACAATATTCGCTATGGTACATTAATTTTTCCATTATAGCCTCAAAATCTAGTCAAAAACCAGCCCATGGCAATTCTTTACTCCATTCATGATTTGTGTTCTACTTTCATTTAGATATGTCTGTACCTGTCATTTACTATTGCCAAACTGTTTACATGATCCAGAACAATAAGATTTAAGCTAATGATATGCATTAAATTGCAATGAAGTTTATGTTGTATCACAACACAAAGCAACTACAATTTTCCCTTTAATGTCATGTTCTTTCAATCAGTTTGGGCCTGCAGTCCGTCAAATGTGAACTATAGAACGAGAAGAAATAACTGTAGAAGCTAAAATTGTAGGCAAATGGATTTGTAATTTAGCACACAACTGTGTAACCCATAGCAAAACATGCTTTAGACATATAACTGTGCATATACCGTATATTATTTCGGTGGATACTTTTCATGACAGGACTGCACAATTTCAATACACAACAAATTACAGGTGTGAACTCAGCTGCAGCTACACACCTTCCTTCAGAGCCGCTTAATCTATGAAACATGTTTAAAATCTACCATAACTTACGGGAGGTTGATTTCTGTATCCAGTAGCAACTTGTTGTGGGCTGTAGGAAGCCAATGGCCTTTGTGGGGTCCAAGACTGATTATATGGCATATTCCCTGTTCCTTGATCACCCGATTTCTGCATACCATATTCCCCATAGCTGTTTTGGTACCGATGAGCTGGATTAGAGGATTGCAGTAACTGGTTTAATGTAGGGGTGGGTCCTGTTGGTTGAGAAATGCTTTGTCCTGAAAATAACCTTGGGGGTTGAGTATGGGATGAAAAACCACTACTTGGTGCATTCATATTGGGTCCAGCACTAGGAGGCCTTGGTGGAACCATAGGACTTCCTGGCATGGGTTTGGAACTCGGAAATCCATGCCTCATTGTTTGGGGGCTAAACTGACTAAAAGGATGATTTTGATGCAAACTGCTATCTGCACTATTCTGCACTGGATTTACAGCACCGTGCTGGTCAGGATGATAGTTCCCCCTAGCGGAGAATCCTAAGCCAAATCCTTGCATGTTTTGTCCGTCTGACCCTTTTCCATAATTTTGTTCACTTCCCGCACTTTGTTCTGAATTTTGCATAAAAGATTTTGCATCAGAATTCAGTTTACTGCTATCCACACCACTGTTATTCGCGTTTTGATCACTATTTCCCGAGCTATTATGAATAGGAGGCCCTGCACCAGACTCTTGTCGATATTGACTCATCTCTACGGTGAGGCTGTTTTGACCGGGCGACTTTGTTTTTGTATTAACTATACTATCAGATCCAACTATTCCTCGTCCACCATTCTTTTCTGTTCCATTTTGTAATACCGTATTACTTAAATCTGGAGGCTGATCTTGCTGCACTTGTTCACGATTCACCTCATTTTGTTGGCTTTCAGCTTGCGTTGCAGCCATGTTAGGCAGAACCTTCCTCGCTGCCAACACCCCGCCGCTGCAAACACATCCAGCTCTTCCTTACGTTATCCCGAAACTCTTCGAGAGCCAGTCCACCGTAAACCATAATCTTTCCATCACTTGCTTGACCACATATGTTTCAAAAAACTTGCTTCAATTTGCGATAAAAGTTCAAAATAAAACAGCCACCTTCCATCAGACACCATTATTTCGCATATCTACTTCAATAGCGCGAAAGGAGGTTAGGAGAAAAAAGTTTATATATCCATCCGCAACAATAACAACAAAAATCGCGTCCACCACGTAGTAATGAATACATTTTTCCTACATACACATACACGCACTTCACTATCACACGTGATACTGTAATCCAATCAGTAAGTGTAAGCGTAATAACAAAGTATACTTCGACACTGAGGAAGCAGGGAACTACTTTCCGAAATTAAAATCTCCGCGCGGAAGGCTACAGCTTTCCCAGTCGTCAAGCGGCCGAGTCATTTCTTCACTCGTTTGAAAAAGCTGGCCTGTGGCACGGTGGCTAGTGTTAAGCATTTTTGTTGTTTTACATGAAGTTCGGAACCAATTTTATCGCAATCAAAAATATTCACTTTAAATGTATATTGTAATAAGAAATAAAGGTACATGACGAATGTAAATATACACCAGAATGCGGTTTCGTTATGTTGTGATTTGTTTCATTTACTGCTGAGTTCATCTTCAGCCTTGGGTTGTATACGCAATGTTTATGCAATTTCCACTGGCATACTCATATTGTGGCAATTATAATGCAAAGCATCGATTAAACATTGAATAAGACAAATTTGATTCAAGAGATCACACAAGCTTTTGTGCAGGTGTTTACAATTTCGTAACGTATGACCAAATGTCAAACTTCTTACTGTGGGCAAGTTGGCAATCACGCAAGAAATGATGCGGCCCTAGACAGAGGATTATTGTCCTAAGGATTAGGTACAAGGAATCAATAACACTCACGAAGTCAGATGAATATCACAGTCTTGAAACTTTCTTGCAAATCTTTCGCAATGCATATTTTGAAAATAAATAAAGAAACAGTAATTTTACGCCATATCATGTCCTTGCACAATAGACTAAAATATCAAGAACCACCCAACTGTATCTTACAGAGTTCACAAGTTGTCCTGCAGGAGCAGCACCAACAAGCTACGTAATACCAATATGAATTTGATCCGTGTAATACACCGCCTATTTGATAATTGACACGTTGTTCGTATCAATTACGATGAAAGAAAAGCTCACAGGACAAACAATATGTACATTAAGGATTCGGTGATCTCGTCCCAGTAACCTGTACTAGAGCTATGGTTGCGTGAAATACGAGTACATCCATTCCCAATAACTTCGCCTAACAGCCCACAGGCACAAGAAAATTATGGCATCTAAAGGCGGTCCTATCGCCCTTGGTACCGATGGGACAGATTTTGCTCACCGGCAAAGGGTAGCTGCTCAATATCAAATCAGGTAAGAGGTTTATCAAGTTGTGCCCAATAATGTTCAGTTAAAATTTCACTTCGGAAAATCAGTCACTTTCTGATAGGACTGTTCAATATTTCAAGTAGATGCATTCTAGCATACGAAGCCGAAATGTGATAGTCAGATTCCTTTTATAGCCCACGGCCCAAAAA
This sequence comes from Cryptotermes secundus, assembly GCF_002891405.2. Classification (NCBI taxonomy): domain Eukaryota; kingdom Metazoa; phylum Arthropoda; class Insecta; order Blattodea; family Kalotermitidae; genus Cryptotermes; species Cryptotermes secundus. Next base: position 490,725 of record NW_019724754.1, read on the forward strand.
TATCCATGTTTTTAATGGGGTATATAATTTTAAATATCACTTGTGACATGCTTTTGGTATCTTGTGTTTCAGTGCCCTGAACAAGTCTCGACTAAAGTATTGCATTTTTTTCCACTACCTTCTGTTTTTTGCGATGCTGGCTAAGCTGTCTGCCGATATTCTTGATCGTCTGGATATATTTATACTAGAAATAGAAGAATTGCAAATTCCAGAGGTATATCATCAGTACATATACAGTTTTGATTAATTTATTAATAGAACTAGGTTTGAATTCTGTTAGCGTTCATGAATGTAACAGGATGCAAATGTGTTATTCCCTGTGATTACTGTCTCATTTTGCATGCTTGTTTGATTAGCACACCAATATTTACATGCATATTTGATAAGAAGATACTCCTTATATTCCCAATTACAAACAAGATATTGAGGACTGACATTACTTTTTTTTTTTTTATCTGTATGTCATTTCCTGACAGTGTTTTCCCTTACTGCACACTTGAAGGATCTTACCATTACTCACTCACTTCTTGACAAACTTACACAGTAACTGAGAGGGCACAGGGAATTTCAAAATGATAATAGATAAGTATTGCATTGTCAATAGAACTGATCACTAGTGAGTCATCTTTCTTCCCTTACTATTTATGCAGTGTGCATCATCCGCAAAAATCTTTTAGACACACATTACTGGTCCCCGATATATGTATTTTATATTATTGTACCTTATGTTCTCTTTATGATGAGCTGTTTTTTAAACATTTAATAATTTCCATTGATGAATAAATGTATTTTGACAACATTTAATATAAGGCCCCATCACATTTAACACTAATTTTGTAATTTGTTTTTAAGGTGAAATGTGTGGACGAATATACACAGAGCCAGGATATTTGTCAGCCTAGTGAAGCTTGGGCTGGATTATCAGGGGGAGTCAAGGTTCAATTCCAGGGGCCCACCTTGCCTCCTCTCCAGTAGGTAGTGGGGGCTATTTAGCCGTAGATAAAGCAACCAGAATGTGAGGCTGAGCTCCATTTCCATCTGTGGTTAGTGCAGTTGGTCTGGGCTCCAGACGAAAATATTCAAAAGGGACAGTAATGCCAGATGAGGCAATTGTGTAGCTTAGAAAGTGTAACCAGCATGGAGGAAGGGATAGTCAGGAAGAGCAGCAACACGGCTCTGAAGCCAAGCTCTACTATTTATCATATTGTTTGAACACTAAATAGATGCAGGAACCAGAATTGGCTCCTTAACCATAGTGCCGAGGTTAAGGATGTGTCAAGTGGTACCTCATGTCACCTGTATCTTAACACTTCGCGGACCGGATGCCTAGGCCTAAGCGTTTGGGTTTTGAATGTGGCAGACCGGTCGCCTAGATTTAGGCTTTTAGGACACGTTATGTTGCAACACACTATTCCTCGCTTTGGTGGCCACGTGTCTGTAAAAGCACTGCGTAGCTGACCTTCGGAATGTTTGTTTTCCGAGTCAGCAACGTGACCACTCTCTATTCCCCTCTCACTCTAAAGAAAAGTCCCTTTGTTCAAGTCGAAGCTTCTATGTGTGAGGCAAGATATTCTCAGTGTCAACATGGCTCAGAGACGAAAGCAGTTGAAGGCCGCACGAGCTCTCGGAGAAGAAGAAAATCTGTGAATTGATCTCCGATGAGTTATCTGACTTGCCAACTGCTTCGTCTTCTGATAGCGAGGGCAGTGTCAGTGGCAGTGACAGGGGCCCCCAAAATATTGTGACCAGAAGAGAAAGTGAAAGTGACAGTGAGAGCTCGGATCAAAGTGCGAGTGCTAGCAATGCGGGGACAGCCACATGGGGTAAAGTGGACAAAACACCCACTTTGGGAAAGTGTACTGGTGATCCAGGGGTGAGACAAATGCCATCAGACCCTACACAAGTGTCTGAAGTAGCTGAACTGTTTTTTGGAGATAGTTTCTTTGACATGTTGTGTCAGGAGACCAACAGATACAATCTCCAACACCGTGAGGTGTACGACAGTACCTATAAGGTGTTGAAGTGGGTGGATGTCACTTCAGCAGAAATGAAAAAATTTTTGGCAATAATCATTCTAATGGGGTTTACAAAGAGGGATAATTTGAAAGACTATTGGTCCACTGATNTTTTTGGTTTTCAAAGAGCTAAATGAAAATTCAACTTTGAAATACAAGGCATTTCTCATGAATGTGGCAAAAGCCTGGGCTACAGATCTCACGGTGGCGGCGGAACCTGCGTCAGACACAGATGTAGTATGACCGGGACCATCTACTCCCACCCACGGAGGCCTCATATGGACCCCCCTGGGCAACTCGGGTGATATGCGGAAACATACCCTNTTTCGAACGTATAATCCTGGGAAACTCACGAAGTATGGCCTACTTCTTTGTGTAGTCACGGAAAGCACTTCAGGCTATATTGGAAATTTAGAAATTTATGCCGGTGAAGGCAAGAAATTGCAAGAAACTGTTGTTTCCATTTTGGATCCCTATATGGATCAAAATTATCACGTTTATCAAGATAATTTTTATAACAGTGTGGCAACTGCAAGGGAAGTACGTATTTGTGGTACAATTAGGGTGAACAGAGGCCTTCCTCCAGATCTGAAAGAGGAATGTAAATCCCTGAAACGTGGTGACACCACATTCAGGAGGAAGGCGGACATTCTTCTTCAGTCCTGGAGGCATACTCGCGTTGTGAATATGATTTCCACTATTCACAATTCGAGCATGGTCAATGTTCAAAGACGACGCGGGCAAGTGAAGAAGAAGCCTCTTTGTATTTCTCAGTACAATATGTTCATGAAGGGAGTTGATAGAGCCGACCAATACTTGGCCTATTATTCCCTTCCTAGGAAAACAGTAAAATGGACAAAGAAAGTTGCCTTGTGGCTTATAAAGTGTGCCCTTTTCAATTCATTTTTGGTTTTCAAAGAGCTAAATGAAAATTCAACTTTGAAATACAAGGCATTTCTCATGAATGTGGCAAAAGCCTGGGCTACAGATCTCACGGTGGCGGCGGAACCTGCGTCAGACACAGATGTAGTATGACCGGGACCATCTACTCCCACCCACGGAGGCCTCATATGGACCCCCCTGGGCAACTCGGGTGATATGCGGAAACATACCCTCATGAAAATTGTGATGAGCGAACAATCGATGGGGAAGTATCCTTCTAGGCAGTGCCGTGTGTGCCCTGTGCACAAGAAGTGAAGCAAGACTTCCTACGTCTGCAAGTTCTGTGTCATGGCCCTTCACAGAGGGGAATGTTTCCAGAAATATCACACTCTGAAGCACTTCTAGGAGCTCTCGTAAGTCTTCTCCAAAAATTTTAGTTCATAAAATTAATTAGGAGATTTTATATTAATTTTAAAAGTGAACAGTGCACAAGTTAGGGTAGTAGGTTTAAAAACGCTGGTCCCCAGGGTGATTTAAATATTTAAATCACCGGTCTGCAAAGTGTTAAAGGCATGGTGCTGAATTAACCATAGCTTTACCACGTTGAGATGTGGCATCTGTATAGACAGAGACAAAATAATGCGTAACGCACCCCTCCGTAGTTACTGCTGGTTCCTCTTTGTATCAACCAGAAGTCTTGTACTAAGTTTTCAGTACGACAAAGTGTATTGCTTGTTTTTAGCCATTATGGTGGGAGTATGCCTGGTGCATTAGCCTTCTGCTCTCATTCTTCGGACTCTCGGCAGTACGGAAGAACCGGATCAGAACCATGCAGCGATACATGAGTGGAATCATAATATTTGGGTTTGGCCCCCTGTTTTATGCTGCAGTATACTATTTCAGGGACACTTGGGAGTACCTACATGAAGGGGAAACAGACAACATCTTGATCTGGCAGGTAAGTTTCTGATATGATCATTTTGTTAAGGCTGATGAGTCCCATCCTCAGTGGGGATGAATTTTTACAGTAACTGTAGCCAGTTTCAACAAATTTCCTAGAGTTCTGAATGTCAGATAAATTAGCTTCTATTATCCAGATGTAGATCTGCTGTTGTGACAGCAATGGCAGCCAGATTTAAACAGTGTAACCGTACGCGTCCTTCACGGAAAGTCTTATTTGTTTGTAAGTAACAGTTAAGTTTAGCTGTAGAAATGAGATGCCCCGGAGGGATCATGGTCCTCTGAACTGGCCTTTTGTTGCGAGGGACAGAAGGGAGGTTGGTGAGTCCATTGCATTCAAGGGGGAGTAGGTATACCTTCTTTCATCCGTGCCTGTGGGGGTGGAGGACCTGTGGATCAAAGCTTCGAGAACGTTCGAGAAGGTGTGAAGACCGGAAGGGGTCCGTGCATTTGGTCATGAAGCCCTCCCAGTGGAAAGTTCGAGATGGCTAAGAACGTGGTTTCTGGAAGCAGCAGCGGGGGTAAGGAGTCAGTTAGTGAGTGGGAGCCGGGGAGTGAGGGAGGAGAAGCCAGGGAGTGAGGGTGTTCATGTGGAACCTGTGCTAGGGGGTTAACTGATCGAGCCCGCATCCAAAAAAAAAAAACGACGTAAGCAAGCTAACACCCGTGTACCCCTGGGATATAAGACTCATTTCGCTGAATTTAGTCAAGGCATACACCGCGTGGAAGTAAAGCGTGTGGGGACGGGTGTAACAGGGCATACTGAAACATCACATACTGTGCCATGGCTGTGAGATCCAACAACGATAGAGCTTAGGCACCAGAATAGAAAAAAAAAAAAAATTTAAATATCAGAGGTTATAAAATGCAGGTTGCTATCAGATAAATAATTTACAGATAGACTTGAAAGGATTCCGACGATGGTGTATACTGTACTTTTGGCTTATTTTGGACTTCACCCATCATCTGGTATGTAAAAGACAAGACCACGACGTTTCGGAGACAGATCCAGTCTCCGAAACATCGTGGTCTTTTGTCTTTTACGTACCAGATGATGGGTGAAGTCCAAAATAAGCCAAAAGAAGTACAAATAATTTACAGTTACAAAAGATATGTTGGAATATCTGTATCCCCCAAACTCACACAACGGTTCCATTCCCAGGAGTGTCATATTGCTCAGAATCTCATAGCTGAAAATTGTTGTTACTTGTTTGGTTTCTCTGGCCATAATGTTCATTTGAAAACATGTCTTGTAATTGTTTTAACTTTATATGCCACTCAGAAGTCCCTCTCTCTTTTTTACACAAATAATTTCATTACTTTTGGTTTTCATTAAAGAGAGATCCATATTAAAATGCATTAACATAAAATTCATATAAGTCCAAGTTTAGGATACTGTAATTATCCCTCCAAACCTAGATTTGTTTGAATATGATAAAGAGCCTATGAAATTATGATCACATTAATATCGTATTACTCTCCTTATTTTAGGGTTATCCTTATGGTCTGCTGTGGTATGCGTTCATCTTGTTGGCTGTTCAAGTTCACCTGTTCTCGTTGTACTTTGCACGGAACTTGATAGCCGCCTGGAGAGCTCGCGGGACGAAGAAAGCCGAATGAAAACCCATGTCCACCCGTCATGTTGTTGCTTGTCAGTGTATGTTGTCCCCTCAGTTAGTACGTGCATGATGTTCAGACACTTGATGGCACACGGCTCCAACTGATGAAAGAGTTGCTCATGTAAAACCATACCCAGAGGCCTAGCAGTTTAAAAGTCAAAGATTAAATATTGCAGAATGCTCATGAATGTTTTAAGACATCCCACAGCCTTATGGGAGATGAAAGTCTGCCACAAATAACTGGTAGCTCCTAACAGTAACTGGTACTTCATGTGCAAGAAATTAAATTTACAGTGACAATATTATACAGGCCTAAATAGTCTTTTAACAAATTATTTGAAAATTGCCACAAAAATCAACATGGCAGTGCAATCTTGAGAAAAATAAAGACAAGTTCTGATTATTTACAATAAAAACATATTCGATTATTGCCTGTTTAACCTTGTTACTAGTGCTACAAGCTATGAAAGAATTATCAAAAGCTTTTTCGTAAAACCTGAACAACAGAAGACACTTCTGCGCATGAGAAGTGCTGGCTGTAAAATATGCTGCATGGCTTGTCCTTCTCTTAGCCTACACAGAAATTATACCGAATTGAGAACCATCCTATAATCTTGTGGTGTCCTAGCATAACCCGAGCGTTTGGCTGAGTCAGTTTCTATATTTTTCTGAAGACAGTGTGCAGCTTTTTTCTTTTTTGAGACAACTCCATGGAGCTCAGCCCTTCTCAAGAAGCCGCCACTTGCGCATCTGTTAAGAATTTTCCAACATTTTATGGAATCCAAAGGCTCATTACCTTGTTCACAAGAGCCATCCACTGGTTCCTGTCCTGAACCAGATCACACCAGACCATCCTATCTCTCTGAGATCTGTCTTAACACTATTATTCTCCCACCAACATCCAAGTCTTCCTGGTGGTCTCTTTCCTTCTGGCTTTCCCACAAAAATCCTGTATGCTTTCTTCTTCTCCCCATGCATGTTACATGCCCTGCCCATCTCATCCTCCTTGACTTGATCATTCTAATTATACTTGGCAAAGAGTACAGTTATCAGGCCCCTCATTATGCAGTTTTCTCCAACCTGCTATTACTTAATTTTCTAGACATACCTCCTAAAAGTGTACAGTGCATTTCTTCATGCATGTTCAGTTCTGTTGGGTAACTAATTAGTAGTTACACCTGAAAATAGGCATAAATTGTCATACAGTCAATATTTTTGGAGGTTTTTGAAGGGAAAAGTGAACATTGTATTTAGACACATAAATTAATCACTAAAATGGCCTAAACATAACCAAAACTATCGTCTCTGTAGGATGTGGCCCGAGCTGTTTAATTTGTGCAGCTGAGTTCATCAGCAACAGTTTACTTTCACAGTTTGCTTCTATTTAGTTGAGACCAAATAGATGCAGACTGCAGTACTTCCAAGGACTTTCCGTTTATGATAGCATTATCTCCAAGGTACCCCGGAGTTCTGACTTATGCAAACATATCCTGTTCCATTGTAGCAAGTGGTGAAGTACATAAACATAGTGCAATAACCTGCTCAGGAGGTGCCATGAATCGAGGGCAAAGATATTTTTGTAAGCTCTGTATGAAGCACAAATGTATATAAATATTTTCAGCTCAGAGTTATTGAAATAGCATGAAAACTTGTTAACTCTGGGTGCACAGTGAAACAGCATGCAGCAATGGAAAAGATAGGAAACATTCAGGGTAAACTGGAATGAAACCCTGTACATGTACAAATGAACACCCTATATAATAGCTGGTAGCAGATGTCTTTGCTGTGATGTGTGTTGAAAGACAGCATCAGGCAGGAGTGAATGGAACGGATAGATTGTAGGATATTGGAGGTAGCCAGTATCGACTTTGTTGTGACAGTCATCCAGGGCTGAGCCACTGGCCTCATCAGATCACTTAAACACTTCCATTAGCAAAAGCCCATTATGTTTCCTCCGTCCATGAGTTGACAACACTGTAATCTGGACCTGTCTCCATTCACAGTTCAATATTGTCATTTTACTACATGCTACTAGCGGAAGGCATAGAGGTGCCACCCCTTTTATGTTGTTTATAGTTACAACATTCACTGCTGTATCCCTGAACTGAAATTTCACCTGCTGGGCCAGCCATTCTTCAACAAAAGCTGGATTTTGAACTTATATTTTAAATGGAAGTGTAAAAGTGAAAACCGATCAACAGTCGGTGTTATGATTCGACTCTTTCAAGCATCGACAAGGTACGCTTAAAAATTATTCTATGTAGGAGAAAATGGTGTATCTGGGTGGGTGAAGATGAAAATTGGTTTCTTTTGTCACAATACAGACTTCTGGAACCTGAAATAGTGGGAAGAGTGAAACAGAGGAGTCCTTGATATCATTTTAACATCCCCTTCCTGTTGTCACACACGTCTTACCTAGACACTCTGTATAAAGATGGAGTGGCCTGTCTCCAGCAGATGTTTGGTATTAATAACACAAAATAATTTCTCTAATTTGATTGTAATATTTTAAGTGCAAGTGTAATTTCTTAATATTTATGTCTTCTGGAATATGATGCCATGTAGTCTTACAGGTATTTACCAGTGTTGTAAGAGGATTGCAGCCAGTTGCTCTGAGATATTGGTAAGTATTTACTACACTACACAGTGGCACATCCTGAAAGAGCATATTCATCATAGTCACTACTGTCAGAATGTCAAGTGTCACAAGCTGAATTCATACGATCTTTATACAGTGCTTTTAAATGATATCAATGAAGGGAAGTTGGCAATCGTAAAATTGTTAATGATGTATGCAGTTATGTTACAGTTGCTATTCCAGTCAGAGCTCCAGAAATACACTTAAAATGTAACAAATTTTACCTTGAAATTCCATAATGTGAACCTTATGTTTCCATTGGCTCCTGTGTTACGGGGTGGGATAGCGGCCTCTGTAGTCTAGGGGTAACGTTCCCACCTCATGACTCAAGGTATGTGGGTTCAAACCCGGCGGAGGTCGTGGAATTTTTAAGGGCGGAAAAATTCAGGGAACAAGTCCTCCGGGAGGGACTTTAAGCCATGTGTCCCATGTCATAGATTTATGGCATGTAAAAGATCCTCATGTCTCTAGGAGACCTCTGAGCAAAATTAGGCAAAAGTTTCCCGCTCAAGTAGTTTCAGATTCCTCTGGTAGATGGGGAAGTATCGGGGATCACTGACAGAGGGGTGGCCGACCTCGCTGGGAGAATGGGGCTGATAGTGAGCACCAGTACTGGAAGGGCATGGTGACTGGTAGAATAATTACAGGGGGATGCACAATAGACCAACAATTGGTCACAGTGCATGGGGAAACCCACCCCCTCAATAATAATAATAATAATAATAATAAATACTGAGTGGGATGGTAGTGTCAAGAATTTTCTGTTCTCCATGTTGCTCAGACTGGCTCTGGGGCTCACCCAGCCTCATATCCAATGGGTCCCGGGGTAAAGCAGCCAGTGCATGAAGCTGACCACTCACCTGCAGCTAGTGTTGAGGTGAAGAAAATGTTGATCTGAATATCCACTTCCCCGTATGCCTTCATGGCATAGTGCTTAATTAGTTAAGCATGGGGGCCACTTTACCTTTCCCTATGTTATGGGTGAAGGTGTATTCATATGCATTTTTTCTTCAGTTCACAGTTGTAAAAAAGACACATTTACACCCATCAGATATGGTAATAGGTATATAAAAATTCAAAGTTTAAGAAAATTTAAAAAACTTAAACCATAAGTAACTAGCTCCATGGAGCCTAGACCTTCTTGTGACAGTCTTCATAGTAGAAGAGTTCCTTTCTTCCTTCCTGAAGGTGGAAGCAGCAAGTTCCTCTAAAGTGTGGTATCTGTCTACCAAACTGTATAGAATTACATCTAAGAAGACTGCCACAAAAACCCTAAATCTTGTTTTGTTTTGTGAAGTTGTTAAAATCTTTTAACGAGATAGTCCTGTAATTTGAGAATCTATTTCATATTTTCCTGCAATTTGTGTATGCATATACACATATATGAAACTTCTCTCAGAAGAGCACATAATCACATTTCTGGAACCCTAAGAGGGATTGTACAATTTTTAACTTCAGTCTTGTTTGTTGAACATTTCCCTTCTTCAGTATTATTAAATTTCACTGGATCTTGATGCTCAGTATTATTAAGTTCCTGAGCATATTGAATTGCAAAATGATCTATTATAAAACATTATACATCCATTTGATGGATTAAAGAATCATAATTTTTGTAACTCATTCATATAGTATTGACAGTATATTCATAGTACTGACAGTTTTCATCAACATTCTGAAGATTGTTCTCAGACTTATGAAAGCCTTAGGCCTCCTCCCGACATGCAGTAGCAGCGAAACAAAGCAGTGCACAGTAAAATCATGTGTTCAGAAGAAAATTGCTTCCATCGTCCCGCAGCTAACACCACAGCCAGCTGTGATAGCAGGTGTTTCTTGGGAATGTCCATATTAAGTACTGAATCATGAGCAGGTGCTATCAGTCATGCTTCTAAAGTCACTCATGGAAAAAGGGCCTTATTGCTAAAACTTCTTTCTAGTTCAAGGTTAATCATCTGCATCACCATCTCATAACTTGAAGGAAGGAATCAGATTTGAAATCTGTTGTTTTACCCAGACAGTGAACTTTATATGTTCATGATATTCTCTTGCCACCAAATAGGAACAGTCAGACTTTAGACACTGTTATGCAGTAAACTTTTCACTTAAGAGCTACTGCTGACCACACAGCTACTTTCAGAGACAATTTTTATTGATGATAGAAATGTATGAACAAGTTTTTATCAGTTGTTAAAGAACAAGACAGCCATCAAGCGTAACAAATATTTACTAGAATACTGAGTCAATAAAATCACATTTTCAGCCCAGTAAGACCATCTTCAGAGGCTCATGTAATAAAAGGAGATTGCTTATGTGTACATTTCTTCCAGGTATAAGATGACGCTGTGGTATTTGTTGTAGTTGCTCTTTGTTTAAGGGTGTTTAGTACATAAGCCTCTGGAGATGGTCCAGTGGAACAAACATGTAAGACAATTTTTTTACTCAACATTTTAGTAAAAATGTGTTACAGTTGAGGGCTGTCTTGTTTCTTAGCAATTAATATAAACGTAACAGTCAAGCTATCTAATTATTAGAAGGTTTATATGGATTGTTTTCAAGGTTATGACACTATTTAGCTTGATAGTTACTGATGTTTCAGAGGCATATGCCACCTCCATCTTCAGGGTGAGGTACACTCAAGATTTAGGCAGTATAATCCTCAATGACAGTGATACTTACTTATAAGACTACATGGTGGCATAGCCCACCAGACCACAATATAAATCTCTTTAAGTTTATATAAGTTTGCAGGCTATCTGGAGCTTTAAATTTGTACATCCTGGTTGTTCTTTATATCCCATTATCAAATACCGAGATTGAATTTTGCTCATATAAAATCATCGAGCCGCCCCCATGAAAAACTGAAGTAACATGGCCTCCAATCTACAGTAGTTTCGTGGGTGGGTTGAAACAAGATAATATGACTGGAGTGTTGCTTGCCCTGCCAGCAACAGGTACTTTATGCATGTTCATTCCATAAGCTTGTGAATTCACACAAAGACTCATAACAGGAGAATATAGAAAGGGGAGAGACATTCTACTCCAAGAAACCAAAACACCAACAGATGAAAGAAGCTGAAGAGAATGGGTGTTACAAGAGTCTTGCCTACCAATGACCACGGAATTATGACAAATAACATAGTTCATCAAAAATGTGTTGAGATCACATTTAATCAACTTATGAACAGGTTGTGGTCGACAAGTTCTTACATGATTTGCATGTACAGAGATTTGTTAGTTGAGGACCAAGCACATTCCACTCTTGATGGCATTACGGAGAATGTTGTAAACATGAGACTTCCATAGTAACTCTAGGTAACCCAGTAAGACTGCATGTGGACACACTGGGTAACAGCCTGTACACTGCGTGAAGTACGAGATTCTCACATTGGTGAACGTCATGAATACAATCTTCTGGGATGTGCTACCATGTAGTTGAGATGATGTACACAAACATATCAGAGGAAGACTCTATGAATATGGTGTCACATACCAGAAGACCATAACCCTGAAGCCAATGTACTCTTCTTCTGAAAATGTCATGCTTTCCTGAGAATGTTGATTCTGAAACGTGGCCAAAGGGATATCTTCAGCAGTGCAAAACAATCACTTTTAGGAGACAGCAGATTTGATTTCAGTCTTGGGGCTCATTTTGAGCTGCATATCATGAATAAATGATGGTACCTTAATTTTTACATTTCTAATTCAAACCCCTTTATCTATAATATTATATTTAAGCATCCTGTTACACTCACACAATATATGAGACAAACTCCGTCTTAAGTGCAACAATTTAATTGTAGTTCTTTCTTCTTTCCTTCCTCTACACTACATGTTTCGGCCCTAAATGGCCATCATCAGGTGTATATTCTTACGTAGCTGCTATACTGCCCGTAGTTTAAAATTTAAAACACCAGTCTTTCCAGTTGTATGTATGTATAAAATCTTTGTTAACCTACACACGTCAATTTGATTTCCAAAATTGGCACTTTTTTTTTTAAACTTCAATTCAAATTAAAACATCTTTAAATTTTCCGTTCTTTTTCTTTTTCCAAATTTTAAAAATTAAAATTTCTCAGGGTACTCGCCCTATGTTTATAGTGTTGCAGCAGCCACTTCTTGTTTTATCACTGTTCAGCATAAACATGTAAGAATAACATAACGTAACATAAGATAGTAATACGTATATTTGCATATTACAGACAATACCTGAACAGCGATAAAACAAGAAGTGGCCGCTGCAGCACTATAAACATAGGGCGAGTATCCTGAGAAATTTTAATTTTTAAAATTTGGAAAAAGAAAAAGAACGGGAAATTTAAAGACGTTTTAATTTGAATTGAAGTTTAAAAAAAAAGTGCCAATTTTGGAAATCAAATTGACGTGTGTAGGTTAACAAAGATTTTATACATACATACAACTGGAAAGACTGGTGTTTTAAATTTTAAACTACGGGCAGTATAGCAGCTACGTAAGAATATACACCTGATGATGGCCATTTAGGGCCGAAACATGTAGTGTAGAGGAAGGAAAGAAGAAAGAACTACAATTAAATTGTTGCACTTAAGACGGAGTTTGTCTCATATACCCTTTATCTATTTTTGAACATCCATGACAGAATATTGTTTACAGAACTTGTGACTGTAGCAGATTTGAAACTTCAGAACTTGCCCAGATAATTGTCTTGGGACAGTTATGAAGCTGCAGATGTTCTTAATCAAGAGGGATAAAATCTTTCAGAAATTTTGAAAAAACAGCATTTTTCAAGTGTTGTGTTGTATTCAGGGTGATGCTATCACTAGAGGTTCCAAACTTTCTGCAGTAAAACCACTATTTATACACTGATAGGTACATACTCATCCTTGTGAAGCTCCAGTCCGTCACATAAGATGCTGAATATAATAATTGCATTTGATGGCAAGTCTGGGGCCTCTGTTGAGAGCATTACTGCATGTGAACATCATGCATCTAATACAGGTGACTCTCGTGATGCATGGGATCTGTATTCTTGCACATCACTGTATTTATCAAAAACATGTAAATCAGGAAACAGTGAATGAATACTTGGGACACACGGTAGTGTATTTGGTTGAGGCACTATATGCTACAAGCTGGAAGGTCGCAGGTTTAATTCCCAATGAGGTCACTTGCCAAATCCTTCCAGCTGCACTATGATTCTGGGGTCAGCTCAGCCTCTTAACAAATCTTCCGGGTGGTAAAGAGTGGCCGACAAATAATGCTGAAAACCTCACCACCATTTTTGAGCCAGTTGTCTAGAATATGCTGGAGCCTTGACATCCCACAACCCCATGGGGCCTCATGGCCTGTTACATGGATATCTTTACCTTCTGCTTGAATGAATACTTAGCATGGTGGTGAAGGATTAGCAACAATGATGGGGCAAGTCAGGGAAGCTGCACACAACTCGCGGGGCATGCATAGACACCTTTTACCACGGAATTCACATAGGAAGTTCATGCTCCTTGTGGCAGTAAAGTAAGAGAATAAGGTAAAGTTGTCCCTGTGCTTAATTAGGCACTATGCCATGAAGATGTATGGAAAGTAAGAAAGTTGATATGCAAAAATGCAGATAACAAAAGCATGTATATCGAGAGGCATCTGTAGGCTTGTTTTACTGTTTGTTAAAGTTGAACACACATTCAGTTACTTTAGTTAGAATGTCTTACTGAGCCATAGTACTGTGTAGTGAGTGCCAAATGAACACAAGTGCATACTGCAGTATTTTCAGTAGCATGACACAGAGGTTTCCTGCATACTGATATAGTTTAATTTCATGTCCATAAAAATATTCCTTTTGTGGACCATTTATTTCACTGCCACTTAAGTAGACAAGACTGGGTTACAGTCCAAACTCTACACCAAGATTTTGAATTTAACTCAACATTGTAACAAAGTATATTTTAATGTGTTTACATGCAAATGTAGAGTTCTTACAAAGATATAAAACTCCTTATAGTTAAATCACTGTAGTGTCTAGGCTACAGGATGGATGACCATGGAATCTGGGTTCAGTTCCTGGAAGGGACAGATTTTTGTCTTCATGTGCAGATTGACTCAACCTTGTATTCATTGTTTAGTGTATATTAGCCTCCTGCCTCACCCCCATCCAGCGTTGAGGCTCATACCTCAGTTCCCCATATGTCTGGAGTGGTGCTGGGTAACCATCATTCAGACCCTGAACCCACAGTTCACAGTTCTGTGGGTCGTTACCATCATTGTCACCTTATGTCATTTGTAATTTTCAGTGTGACTGTCCTGTCAGCAGTTTTTTCATAAAGCTGTTGCACTCTACCTCTCTTTCCTCAGTGCCCCTGTTTTGAGGCTAGAACAGAAGGCTTCAGCCCCTGTAGTCTGTGATCAAGTTATTCCATGTTGCATTTTTTTTTTATGGTGGACAAAGCTGCATTGGATCTTGGCTCAAGATTCTGCCATTTACTAACACTCATTTCACCATTTTGCTTTCATTCACTCTCTCACCACTTCAAGTCAGAATACTGAGGTATTTGGTTCCTATCAACCAAACTATGTGGGGTCATATCCCAGAAGACTAACTTTTTCAACATTCACTGCAGTGATAACCTCAAATTTCTTACAGCCATAGCCATGATAAAAACAAGTTCAGATGTGATCCTTTCTTGTAAGAACTCTACGCTTTGTATCGTTTGTCCCTTGCCATGTTATTTACAGAGTAATAACCTATATTTAATGAGGTTATGTTTGTAATGCGTTGCAAAACACATTTTTGTTGTGAAATAAGTTTGCAGCCACAGACCAAGACAAGACACAGGACTAGCCAAACAATGTATCAGCTTGGGACTACCAGGATCCTGGAATTTGTCCGTCATCTAGTATGTCAAACAGAACGCAGCATTTTGGAAACTGTCGGTTTCCTTCCGCTGTTGAAAAGGCATGGAAGTGTCTACTCAGTTCGGTCTATTTGAGCTGAGCTTGATCACTGAACCCAGCCAGA
This sequence comes from Cryptotermes secundus, assembly GCF_002891405.2. Lineage (NCBI taxonomy): Eukaryota > Metazoa > Arthropoda > Insecta > Blattodea > Kalotermitidae > Cryptotermes > Cryptotermes secundus. The sequence goes on from NW_019724754.1 coordinate 505,824, forward strand.
TTTACACCAAAAATGGAAATAGAGCCAGTTCAGGATTCTAGATGGTGGACAAAGTCTGGAAACCTGTAAGCCTTCAGAATTGGTATATAGGCCTGGCCATTACTGATGTACCTCATCATAGCAATATTGTACAGTAGCATGTAAGAGTTGTTAGACCCCAAACTATAAGCAATATAGACGTTTTAATGTTATCAGTGGTCTCCGTCATTATCCCATAAGATTACAGTCATCCCAATTCATGTTGTGTAATTGTTATGAACTACTGCAGCTTCAATTTATATTGCTTTAAGAGCTGGATTTTTAACAGTGGAAAAGATTAGTTAAATTCCATGTGTAAGGGCAGTTTTATTTTATACATATTTTGGAGCTGCTTTGTGAAGTGACAGTTTCATGATATTCCATATGTGCTGTTTGTCTAGGAATGTTGTAAGTTGAAATGTATTCCATGGTATGCTCATGAGTTAGGGGTTGTTAAATCTTGTTGGTGCACCTGTGTAAATAAATCTGATTCGATTGTTTCTGTCTGTTCTTACATATAATACTTATAGTGCATGCATGAAACTTTTATCGTCCATGCCCCTTGCACAGC